>NC_142462.1:86780900-86932415 GCF_049115385.1 Moschus berezovskii
TACACAGCCCACCTCCCTGCCCCCAACGCACCCCCAGTGACTATGCCCCTCCCATGGCCCTGTCTGTTCTGTGGCGAAACACCCGTTAGCCTTGGGCCCAGCGCCTGGACAGGACCCCAGCCTCAGGACAAGCGCCCCACCTGCCGCATGTCCTTGTGGCTGTGGTGCCGGAAGTCCAGGTCATCAGTGGTCACCACCTCGTTCTGTGCGTAGTAGCTGTGGACAGCTGCAGAGAAGGCAGGCAGGCAGGACTTTAGCAGTCCACCTGCCAGCCCACACCAGGTTGCCCCAGCCACCCGTCCGTGCCTCTGCCAGCCCCAGGCACTCACGGGACACGGGGCACCCCAGCACCTCCACGCGCATGCACAGGCTGCCGTTCCAAGTGAGTGGGTAGATGCGGATGAAACGGGCCACTACCGGCTCCGGGAGCTCGCTCAGCACGGGCGTGTCCTTGTCCACGTTCCCGTGGAAGGTCTGGGAAGAGGCAGGCCTCAGAGCAGCCCCCAACCCCGGCTGAGACCCACCTGTGGCCCAGACGAGGAGGGTAGAGCCAAGGGCTCAGGTGCCCACCATTTCCTCGTAGCCGTTGGTGTACATCACCCACGTCTGGCTGTCGTTGCTGAAGCCCACGAAGAAGGAGGTCACAAAGTCGTCACTGGGGGGCAGACGGTGGTCAGGGCAAGGTTGCTTTCCTCACCCCAGGCTAAAGCCCAGGCCTTCAGGCGGCCTGAGCCCTCTCTTCTGGGCCCCAGAACCCAGAGCATGTGGGGGCTAGCTGGGGGTCTGGAGAGGCTGCCAAGCCTGCTGCACGGCTGTGGGTGGTTGCTTTGCTTATCTGGACTCAGGCAGCTGACGGGCCACGACCATGGAGTGGGGGTGGGGGCCCTGGAGAACCCACCAGATGGTTCTGAACAGGACTCAGAGCCACGTCTGGAGCCACCCACCCCTACCAAGTGCCTGTGGGCCTGGCAGACGTACTGGATGCTGGAGTCGCGGCCCTGGGTGATGACGCCTGTGAACTTGGTGGTCCTTCTCGTGTCTACCTCGATCCACTGGGTCTGGGAGTCATCCTCAGCACACCACGCCCCATCGTAGTAGTCGTCCTCAGTGTCGCCGGCCTGTCAGGGACAGCAGGGAGGCTGAGCGGGCAGGGAGCCCCTATGCAGTGGGGAGACGGGCCCATCCTGACACCCACCTGCATGTTGAGCCGGCCTCGCTGTGCACCCAGGCCATGGCGCAGCATGGAGGAGGCCCTGATCTGGTTGTCCTCAATGCGGTGCGACTCCATCCCGATGGGGGGGCACTCTGGAGACACGGCAGCCCAGGCTAGTGGCCCATTGGCTCCATCCCTCCATCGGTCCCTCCCTTCACCAAACCCAGAATGGAAGAGCCCAGTACCCACTTCCCCTCACGTCAGGGGGTGCCAGTTAGGGCAGCTCCACCCCAGCCCATATTTCCCCTCCTTGGGCCTCAGCTTCCACCTCCGGGGAATGTGCTGAGGATGCCAGGTGCCAAGGGGCCATGAGGCCTACGTGAAATCACAGGGATGGCCACCCCTGGGCCTGACCCGTCACAGGCATTGTCTGTATCAGGGCCATCTGCAGTTCTGCCTTGTGCCCCGAGCTCTGTCCCTGGGGTCAGGCCCAGGGCAAACACTCCAGGGTCTCTCCCTTTTGCATCATAGGACTTTAAGAGCAGGAGAGAGTTCTGGAGGCCTAGAGTCCCATCAGGAAATCTGGGTTTGGGACTCGCGTGTGGCCTTGGATGGGTCACTTCTCCCAGCATGCTTACCCAGCTGCTACTGCCCCGCCACACAGCCCTCATACCCAGCCTACAGCCCCCACACATACCCACACCCCTGTCCCCACATCCATCCTGCAACCCCTCCGCCCCCCTGTCCTTATACACCCTAGCCTCTACACCCCGCACTCACTGATTTTCTCTGCTGGAGCCCACTCCTCCTCCGACTCCTCACCCTTCCAGGGCCCTGGGGGGCAGCAAAGGGAGGAGGTGGTGATAAGGGTCCCAGAGCATCTGGGAGTCTGGCTGGCCTCTCACAAGGACCCAGGCTGTGTAGGCCCAGCCCCCAGCCCCCAGAGACACACCTTTGGGGTCCTTGCCCTTCTCCACAGTCCATTTGTCATCCGTCTCCTCCTCCTTGGGGCTGCTGCCCTCCTTTTTGGGTTTCTCTGAAGGATGGGAGGTGGGAGGGTCCTGTTGGCTTAGCCCCGGAGTTCAGGAGGCAGGTGTTGTGGGGGTCAGGCCGGCACTAGGGGCTGGCCCGGGGGTGGGGACAGTTTGGGTCCACTCACTCAGCTCTTCCTTCTCTTCGTCTGTTTCCAGGCCAGTGTCAGGCTTCTGGGGCCTGGGAGGCCGGAAGTAATAGTCCACTGTGGGGAGGGAGAGCCCTGATGAGAGGGCCTGAGGCTGGTCCCAGGACCCCACCCCAGGAGCTCCCAGCCAGGTTCACAGGAGCCCAGTGGGCAAGACGAGGAAGGGAATGGAGTTCAAAGGGACCAAGCAGGAGGGAGAGGGAGGCGGCAGCTTTGAAGGGATGGAAGTCCTGAGGGGTGAGGGGTGGCTAGGACCGGAGCTCAGGAGGGTCAGAGAGTGACGCCCATGGAGCTGAGGAAGAATAGGCCAGAACCGAGGGCATGGGGAAGAGCTAAGTTCAGGAGCCAGGAAGACCCAGCCTGACGGAGGGGTTCAGATGAGGGCAGGCAGGTTGGAGGGGGTGGCGGGGGCAGTGGGGTTGGTGAGGTCACTGCCACCAAGCTGGAGATACAGGCGGCTTGGCCCTGGGATGCAGCTGTGGCGGGCAGGGGGCCCTGGGCACTCACTGTCATCATAGTTGGGGATCACGTAGCCGTCCTCATAGTCGGGGAGCGGCGGGGGTGGCAGGGGCTTCAGAGGCGGTGGCTCTGTGGAAGTGGGAGGCAGGGGTGGGCCAGAGCCCCCTCTCCTGGCACCCCCACCCCAAGTCTGCCCACATCCTACCGATCTTCTCCTCTGGGGCCTCAAAGCCCCGCCCAGGCGGCTCAGCCTTCTCCTCAGGGCGCTCAGGCCAGGGCCGCTCTGGCCTTCTCCTGCTGGGGGGCGGCCTGGGCTTCTTCTGGCGGCGGATGTACTCAACTAGGGGAGAGGTGGGCTCTGAGCCGGGCCAAGGCCAGGAAAGGTGGGGCCTCCGAGTGGACCATGGTAAACCCGGGCCAGGGGTCGGGATCTAGCCGGGGAGGCAGGGCAGGCGGGCCTCCCCGACGGCAGCTCCTACTCACAGTCCTCGTAGTCTTCCCGCTCTATCTGGTCATTGTAGTCCAGCGTGGGCTGCTCCGTCTCCTCCTCCGGCTCTGGGGGAAAGTGCTTGTGGCCACCTCATGGAAGATACTCCCCGGTGCCCCCACCCAGCCCCACCCTGGAAACCCAGCAGGCCAGGGTGATGGGTCTCTGGAGGCCAGGTGGCCGGTGCCCACTCACCAGGCTGGTGCTCCATGTCGGTCTCTTCTCCTGGACCCCCCCAGGGATCTGGGAGGGGTCCACCTGCAACACAGACCCCAGGGGCGTGTGGATGGGAGTCCTACCCTGGCCGCTGGCTCCACAGCGAGGCTCCACAAGACCTGGGCCCTGCTGACACCCTCTGAACAGCTCACTCCCAGGGAGGCCTGGGCTGCTTGGGCCCTTAGCACCCTGCTGGCACTTCTGGAGGGACAGAGAGCTGGATGGTTTTCTGGGGAATCCAGGCACTGCTGTCTGGGAGGACCTGCTGCCCCAGCAGGGGGGTACCCTACAGGCTCACAGCTCAGTGACACGTGGGCAGGTGGCTCTTGGGGGGCTCAAGGGTCAGAGCCCAGGATGGTGGAGAGCTAGCCCTGCCCATGAGGCCGCCAAACACTCCCTCCCCAGGGAAGGAGTGGTACTGAGGGAGCCTCAGCTGAATTGCTGTGTTTATGACAACAATGAGGCCCCAGCACCCATCTTGTCTGAGGGTCTGCAAGAGGCAGGGAGTCAGGGACCCGCCCTCACCACCACCCCTCTGCAGCCCAGCAGGTCAGAGTCCCTGAACCCCAGAAGAGCCCAGTACACACCTCCCTCCTGGGGTAGTTCCTCGTGGTCGGGGCTGAGGAGTGGCGGCAGTGGCCATTGTGGGCTTTCAGAGGGGGTTGGGATGGAGAGCTTCTTCCCAGCTAGAGGCCTCTTGGTGGCCTTGGGGGGCTTCTCCTTGGGCTTCTTGGTGGCCTTGGGGGGCTTCTCCTTGGGGGGCTTCTCCTTGGGCTGCTTCTCCTTGGGCTTTTTGGTGGCTTTGGGTGGCTTTTCTTTGGGCTTCTTGGTGGCCTTGGGGGGTTTCTCCTTGGGTGGCTTCTCCTTGGGTTTCTTGGGAGGCCTAGAGGACCCTTCCGGGGGCTGCTTGGTCGCCTTGGGGCCTTTGTCCTTCTTCCCTTTCTTCCCTTTGTCTTTGGCTTTTCCCGGAGGCGCTGTTCAAGATGCAGATTCAGGTCAAATCAATGAAGAGCCCCCTCTATGCCCCAGGTATCCCACGCAAGGTGGGCAAAGGGGTTATTGATAGTTCTGTGTTTCCCAAATGAAGGAAACTGAGAGGTTAAGCCACTTGTGGTCATGGAAGAGCTGGGGATGGAAGCCAGTCTTTCTGTCTGCGAGACATGCTGTCACCACCACATCTTGGCCTGGGTGGCTCAGCTTCTCAGGAGCAGGCCCTCACTCTCCCATCTGCCCAAGGAGCACCTCACAATCCACTCTTTCTCCACACGGCCCCTTGGCCAGTCAGGGCCCACTATTCTGTGCTGGTCATGGAAAGAGCAGAGGGTGACTAAGCCATCCAGGCCTGAAGGAGCACCCAGTCTGAAGGGGGAGGCAGTCTCATTCCTCTCACACAAAGTAAAGGGCATGGGCCTGGGGCCTCCCTGGAGCTAGAAAAGCTTCACAGAAAAGGGATACATGCACGATCCCCTGTCCAGGACTAAGGAGTCTGGGGTGGGTTGGAAGCCATAAGTAAACGGTATCCTGGGGCCATGCAGAGGACAGAGGGACAGGCAAGTACTTCAGCTGCTTGCCTATCTCAGAGTCTGGGGGAGGGCCTAGGGTTGCCTGTAGGAATCTTCCAGGACCCTGAGCAAATGCCGCTGAAAATGTAATGGGGTTGTGGGGGCCACGTGACTGAAATACAGGAAAATCTACAAAATGCAGACAGCCAGGAGAAACAGAGCTGCCCTAGCAGCAAGCAAGAGGCTGGGACAGCAATCCTGGAATGGAGAGGGGTGCTGAGATGGGTCCCAGAACCTGTCCCCCAGGGGTCGGGGAGGAGCCAGGAAAGATCTAGAGCAGGACAAAGAGGAGGGGCTGCTGACCTCAGGAATGATGGATGGCACCTTGGAAGTCTGGGAGAGAGATCAGCAAGACCCTTGCCTACCCTCCAGAAGGTCATGATAAACAGCTGAGATTTATTGACACCTGATTATATAAGAGGCACTGGGCTAACTGCTTTGGTGATGTATTACCTCATTTAATCCTCACAATAACCCCAGACCACTGCCCACTGCTCCTGGCAGCCTTGAGAAGACAGGAGGTCTTCTGCACCCCCTCCCCTGCCTCTGTACTCCTGGAGTAGGAGGCCAGGCAGCAGAGTGCTAGGGATCCTTTCCAGGGAAGGCTGGAGGCTGGGTCTCTGGCAGTGGTGTGGCACAGACAGTGTATGGCACAATCAGGCTGAGTGGCCCCTTTGAGACAGCAGGGCCCTTCACCTTCACACTGCCCTGGGGAGGGGGCCGCCAAGTCCCCTGTTAGCTCGAGTCCAGTCCCTCCAGGGCTTTGGGGGCTGTACAAGGCTGTACAACAGGGACTGGGAGGACCCAATCCACTGGGCAGCGGACCTGCTGGATGTGTCCCCAACCTCAGAGGGCTACCAGCCAGCGCTGACCTCTGCCTGGCACACTGTCCTGCCAGACATCTGGGCTCTCTTGTGCCTTACGGAGCCATTCCTCATGCTGAGCAGACTGGACATCGGCCAAACCCTACCGAGGCCCGCCATTCTCACCTGTGGTGCAGGGCTGTCCAGGCAGCCCCCCATCACACCAAGGACCACCCCCTACCCAAAGCTCTTACCCTCTTCGGCCACCCCGGGACGCGCCCCCGGCTTGCCCCCTGTCTGGGCTTTGCGGGCGGGAAGGGTGGGTTCAGGGGGCGGTGGGGCCTCCACGTTGTCCTCCCGGGGCTCGGACTCCAGCTCGGACAGGAAGCCCTCGAGGAACTCCTCGATCTCGTCGTCGGTCAGCACCGTCTGCGGGCGCCCCCCGGGGCACAGCGCCAGCAGCACCAGGAGGCAGCCGAGCAGGGGCGCCCCGAGCAGGGCCGCCATGGTCACAGCACACACTGGGAGGCGGGGGCTCTAGGGGAGAGATGCGGGGAGGGGGGTCCGGGGAGGGGCGGGCAGGGGCTCCGGAGCGGCGGGGCAGGGGGAGGGGGGTTGCTCGGGGAGGGGTGGGGGGTGATCGGGGAGGGGCGGGTGGGAGGATCAGGGGTGGGTAGGGGACTCCGGCGTGCGGCGCGGGGTGCTCCGGGCCAGGCAGTGACTCAGGGGTCGGTGGGGGCTCAGGGATGGTCAGGGGGTTCCTAGGCGCTGGCGGCGGCTGGGAGCTCAGGTCCCGCGTGGCGCGCTCCCGCGCGGACCGCCTTCTCCAAAGCGCCAGTGGCGGCCGGGGCGGGGGCGCCGGGGCTTCCGGAGCCGGCTCCCCCCACCCGGGGGGAAGGAGGAGGAGGAGGAGGAGCCGGGCGTGGACTGAGGGGCTGCGGGGGGGCTGAGCAGTCCAGGCGCCGCGCGCGCTTGGCACTTCCCGAAGTGGGAACTGCGGGCGGGATCCCGGACCTGGGCCCCGCGCCTAGGAAGGAAGGCCCCGGGGAAGGAGGGCTGGAGGGATTGTGAGGTCCTGAGGGTGCTGGTGGGAGGGCCCCGACGCCCCTGCCCCGCTCTGTCTGCTTTACCACCTCCAAGCCAGATGGGAACTGGAGGCGGTGTCCCAGAGCCTGAGAGGTGAGCGGGAACCCTGAGAGCAGAGCCAAGCCATGGACTCTGGCCTCGGGGACCTTACCCCTCTACAGACCCGCAGGAGAGTCCCAACCCATCCTTTCCTCTCTCTGGAGTCTTCAATCAGACATCCAGCTAACCCCCCAGGTCCATGAGAGCCCGTTCCTATGCTGGCCCTCAGGGAGACACCACACTTCGGGAATTCACTCTAGCCAGGGACAGGTGCAAAACTGCCCTGAGGACGGGCTAACTGCTCTGTTGGAAGTAGGATCCCCCATTTAAGATTGCCTCTCCTTTCGGAGGATACTGACATACAAGGACAAGTTTGGAGCGGGGTCAAAGATGGAGCAAGGAGGGAGGAGATGCCTTTCACATTTTATTAAATTGTATGCGTCATTCATAGGAATGGGCTGTCAGGGGCATGGAGGGACTCAGCCCTGACACAGCAATTTCTATACAAGTTCAAGGAGTTCTTGCCCTCTCCTGCACTCCCAGCAACAGAGCGAGGGACCCCAGATTAAGAACCCCAGAAAGGAGGCAGGAGGCAGCAGATAAGACACTACCCCTGAGGACATGCACAGCTGAGAGATTTGGTGGGTGCCTTCAACACAACAAAGCTGTGTGCTGGAATCTGCCATGGGAACAGATCACTCACCACCCGAATAGGAGCCACAGATGTTTTCGGGCAGACCCCATCCCCAAAAGTTTCTTTTACTGTTTCCTTGGTGAACATTGCTTCACCTCTAGGGATACACTGTTTTCCCAACAGCTGACATCCCAACAAGGATATCAAACAGGCATTCCTCTCCTTCCTCTTACCAGATCCCAGTTTTTTAAAACTGTGTTTACTGTGCCTCCATCTATCACATTGATTGGGGGTGAGTGTGGGGTTGTGGTACATAAATCGAGTAGTCAGAGAATCCCAGATTGATTAGTAATGTCTGCCATGGATGCCATGTGCTGCCATGTATGCCTGGTATTTCCATATGGCTTCTCAAAGGGCAAATGTTGGCTGGTCCCAGATGGGCATGACACATAAGGCCAGAGCTCCCAGAACATTCCTCCTTGATGGGATGAGGAAGCAAGAAAAGTACACCTGGAGCCTATGGGCTAAGTTTAGCAGCACTCAGCCCTGAACCAACGTTGTCTGTCTCAGGAGGCCCTGAGATGATGAACAGGAGGCAGCTGAGGAGCGCTGTGGGGGCTGCTGGCTCAGCCCTGAACTGGGGTCAGGGGCAGGACCCAGGGGGCTCTGCCTTCTCTCACCTCTTTCTTTCAAGGCTCTTCCTTCACTCCCAGCTCCTGTCACTTCCCTGAGGAGACCAAGGCCACCCACCTGGGCTCTCGGAGCATCCCTCACCCACCCCCAGTCAGGCCTCCTTGTCCCCATGCTGTCCTTGCCCTGCTGTCCTGGCAGCAGTAGGATGAAGCAAGCTCTTACCCATAAATGTCCTCTGCGAGCCTCTGAATCATCATTCTCGAAACTTCTGTCTTGGAATTTGTTCTGTGGCCCCCAGTTGAGTGTGTCCTGTAGGGAGGCCCGAGGCTCCGGGGAGGGGGCAGCTCTAGAACGTCACTTCCCTGGGAACAGCTCCCAAGTTCAGCTGGCTCACACATGGATCAGATTTGAGCTCCATATCCTCTGCCAGGGAAAATAGAAGCCATAAGAAAATTAAAAAGAAATAGAAACTTTTCCTCAGCCACGGTGAGTCACCAACAGGAACATGAGCAAGGACTTGTGGGAAGCTGGGCCCTCGAGTGGGGCGTGCAGGGGGCTGGGGGCCCTCCCTGCCTCCCTCGAGGGTCTGGGCAGGTGAGAGGGCTGGTGACTGCTGTCCGTGCCAGGCCCATACCTCCCCTCAGGGAGCAGGGCTGGGACTCCACTCAGCTTTCAGACTTGCACTCTCCCGTCAGGAGACGCCTGTCTGCCGAGGAGCCCTGTCATCTAAACCAAACTCCCCAAAGGCAGCAGCCCAGGCCAGGAAGAGGCAGGCCAAGAGGTGGGAGGCTTGATGCCTCGTGTGGCTGCCACTCACCCTCCTGGGGTCCAGTGCCCCTTGCCAGCGGGTGGAGCAACTGTATCCAGGTCCAAGGGTTCTCCTGAGCTAGTCTGGGAGTCTGCTGGACATCCTGGGCCCCCCACCACCCCCCACCTCCAACTTCCTATGGAGAAGCCTGGGCCTTTCCCTCCGGCACAGTGATGCCTGCCCTAGGGGCCACAACAGGACTGGACTTGACAGGCAGAGGCAAGGTGGCGTCTCACCCTGGTGGACCTATCCTTGCTGCTTCCAGAGTGGGGAAGGGGCATTCTGGGGGCAGCTGACATTGACTGGGGAGGGAGGGAGACGGCGTACATGGAGTTTTCCTGCAGCCTTGTGAGGGTCAGGCTGGTGGAGCCCACAGATGCCACAGTGGGGAGAGGAAGGGGCATGGCCTGTGCTCTCAAGCTCTGACCAGACTGGGGTGGGTCCTGTTTAGCTCATGGGCCAAGAGCTCACCTCTGAGAGCCATTCAGAAAGGCCATGCCAGGAGGGCTGCCTGACAGGGTGAGAGGGCCCCAGGAGAGAGACTGGGATGGGGTGCAGGGTGCTCTCACCTTGGGTCAGGAGCAGGGACACTGCAGAGGTGTGTAGCAAGGTCCATCTGGGAGGAATGGTGCAATGTAGAGGCCCTGTGGGCTGCAGTGAAGGGCAGGAGGGGAGTAGGTCATGTAGGCAAAGCTGTCATGTTGGGGCACCAAGGCCATTTTGCCCCTTTCAGTAATGCCCCCAGTGGGGTGGGGAGCCAGAAGCTCCCACATTGGGAGGGGGTGAGGAGGTGGAGCAGAGATGGGAAGGAATGAAACTTGATTTTCTCAGGCTGTAAGTTGAGGGGGTGACTCCATGACCACTAGCAGCTCCCCACCCCTGATTGGAAGGGTCTCCCATTCAGACAGTCCATGTCTAGCAAGATTAGCATCTGTCTTTGCACATCAGACTGTTTGGACCTCGAGGCAATTTTGGCCGGAGCCTTGGGAAGCATGAGGGTCATTTCCTTCCTGGGGTGGAGCCCAGGTGACCTTGACCCCATTCCCCCCACCACAAGATCTAAGAGTTCCTGTCCTACAAACCTGGTGACCACACCCTCCCCATGAGATGGGGATACGGTGGAGTGGCTCCATCCAAGCCACTCGCCACATCCGGGGAAGTTAGGAGTCCCTAGAGGAAGATGCCCCAAGCTCTGGGTGGCTTTCCCTAAATAGAGCCTCTAATGGGCCTCTTGGGGAACTCGTCCATTCTAACTGTCTCAGCAGAGTCTCTGCACCGAGGGGCACCACGTCTCAGCTTCCTTTGTGCCTGAAGAGATGTCCCCAGGCCGTCCTGCCAAGACTGCTAGCCATGTCAGCAGGAGAACTAACTCATCCCAAGTCACTGTGGCCAGAAGGTCTGTGATCTCATCACCCTCCACCTCCCAGTCCCCACCCTGCCACAGCACCAGCCCCTCCACTCTGGGTCCCCAGCAATCTGAGCACTTGACTATGGGTGTGTGTCCCTGACTGCAGCTCATGTGTTCACTGGGCAGGTCTCCACAGAGCTTTCAACACGGTCCAGGCCTGATTTTGGCCCAGAGACCCAACAATTGTGGAGGTAGCCTTCCTCTGAAGACGTTCAGGTCAGAGGGATCAGGATGTGAGTGACTAGACTCCCCGGAACAGAGGGCACAGGGGCGGACACTGACCCCCCGGGATGTGGAGCTCTGCCTGGTGAGTGAAAGGGAAGGGAGGTCCTCATGGGAGATGTTCTGCTTCCCCAGGCTCAGACTCCTCACATCAGCCACCCACGCCTTGGGCCCCAGCACGTTGGCAGTGGACTGGACAGTAATGATGATTTCAATTCGCGCATGCAGCAGCTTCCCCACATTCATATGAGGAAACTTGGGCTCAGGGAAAAGAGACGTGTCCTCGTCAGTGATGGTACGTCTGTGAGGCCAGACCGAATGCTCTTTCCCTTCAGCTTACATAGTCTCTGGCACCAGGCCACAGGGCCACGGGGCCACCAGCCCATCCTGCTGAGACCCGAGCATCACCAGGAACCACCCTAGTGCCTCAGCCTTGTCAGAGTTGGGAAACTCACCTGCCAAAAGGACCAGTGTGTCCCAGTTCTAACTGGGGCAGCCTCAGAGCACCAGGAGGTTTGGGTCCCTGAGGCAGCAGCTCAGACACAGGCCAGCTGGCCAGAATGATGGGGGCCAGGGAGGGGTGTAACTGGATGGTTCAGGAAGTTGGGTCTCTGGACCTTAGGCACGGGATCAGGCACCAGGCCCTCCCAGTCTCCTGGAGTCCTGAGTCTGCCTCCAGGGACCAAGGAAGAAGGACCCAGGCCCACCTGGTCTCTCTGCTCCTCCCTCTCAGGGGGGGCCCTGGAAACGCCCTCTGTCTGCAGTCTGGATGTTACCAGGGGATAAATCTGCTCAGGCTCACCAGGAGGCTGGTTCCCCGAGCCAGGGGACCCGGGGTCTCCCAGACAGTGTCTAGTCGTCCGCACAACTGGCCGAATGATTTTCTTGGTTTCCGACAACTTGAGAACCACATGTGATTTTCCACAGTCCTGTGCCCCTGCCCAGCTCCCCAGGCCTGGACTGCTGAGTGAGCAGAGTTCACCAGAATTCCTTCCACTCACCACAGGACCCAGCCTCCCGGAGTCTGGGGGGTCACCACAGCCGCAGGGGGGCTGAGGAGCTGAGGGGGCGGGAGGCGGGGGCCTCCAGCGCCTGAGTAATTCTGCAGCCCGCAGACTGGGATGAGGGCGAGGGTGTCATGTGACCATCAGCAGGCCTGTTCGGTTCCAAACGGGCTCTAGTGGAAAAAAGTATGTGGATCATTCCTCCCACCTTCATCTAAATTGACTCCCAATGGATTAAAGATGTAGATGTTGACAGAGACACCATCAAAGTAGCAAAAGAAAACAGGAATCTGTGCTTATATTTTCATGGGGGAAGTCTTTCCAAGTAGAAACTGTAGGAGGATGGAGAATTTGGGTTGCCTAAAAGCTCTAGATTTCTGTTCAAAATATCCTGAAAGTGAAGTTAAAAGGCAAACAAAACACTGGAAATATACCTGCAACCCCGAGATCAGAAAGAAAAACATTTTAGGAGCTGTCCATGGCCTCAGAGTTTCTCTCCAAGCCTCAGCTTCTCTCCTCTGTACAATGGGATAATATTAACTCTATCACTCCCTTGTGAAAAGGGCACAAAGATTCATTGAAATAAATCTAGAAAGCTGGGGCTGAAAAGTACTAATTCTTCAGTAAAAGGAAGCCATTCTTTACTTAATTTTTTTTTTTTATGTTTTTGGCTGTGCTGGGTCTTTGTTGCTGCGTGGGCTTTTTTCTAGTTGTGGCGAGTGGGGGCTACTTCCCACTTGTGACACTCGGGCTTCTCATTGTGATGATTTCTCCTGTCATGGCGCACAGGCTCTACGGTACGTGGGCTTCAGTAATTGCAGCACAGGGGCTCAGCAGTTACAGCTTTCGGGCTCTAGAGCACAGGCTCAATAGTTGTGGTGCGTGGGCTTAGTTGTTGTGTGGCATGTGGGATCTTCTTGGATCAGGGATCTAATTCGTGTCTCCTGCATTGGCAGGTGGATTCTTTACCACTGAGCCACTAGGGAAGCCGCCCCCCCTTGTTTTTTTACATTTTTAAAGCTAATTTGACCTTGTTTCCTTTATTATTTTGGCTGAGCTGCATGTGGGATCTTAGTTCCTCAACAAGGGATCAAACTTGCACCCTCTGGAGTGGAAGTGTGGAGTCTTAACCACTGGACCGCGAGGGAAGTCCAACCGTGCTACCATTTTCACAAGTGAGCCCCGAGACATAGGCAGTTCACAAAAGAAGAAACATAAGTGGCCAGTAAACATGCAAAAATGTTGACCTCACACACAAAAATATGTAAATTAAAATACACTGAGGACTACTTTTCCAATATCAAATTCCCAAAGATTAAAACCCTCCTGGTGGAAGCAGTACTGGGAAATCAAACACTGTCATTCAGGATCATTTGTTACAAAGAACAGAAACTCACTATGATGGGTAACTTTGTGTGTCCCCTGATTGGGCTAGTGAAAGTGAAAGTCGCTCAGTTGTGTCCAACTCTTTGTGAGTCCATGGACTATACAGTCCATGGAATTCTCTAGGCCAGAATACTGGAGTGGGACTTTCCCTTCTCCAGGGGATCTTCCTGACTCAGGAATTGAACCGATGTTTCCTGCATTGCAGGTGGATTCTTCACCAACTGAGCTATCAGGGAAAGGATGTCCAGATCACTGGTGAATCTTTATTTCTGGATGTGTCTGTGAGGCTACTTCGAAAAAGAGAGTCGCCAAACTAAATCAGTGGACTGAGAATGGCAGATGGCCCTCCCCAGGGTGGGTGGCCCCAATCTCTGCTTGAACTGTGACATCCATCTCCTGCCCTTGGACGTCGACTCTCCTGGTTCTTGGGCCTTTGGGTTTGCGCTGAACTGCACCACCGGCTGTTCTGGGCTTCCAGCTCACAGATAGCAGACTAAAGCCTCCCTAATCATATGACCCAATCTTTCATTTTAAGTCTCTCTTTGTATATGTCCTTGGAGGAGGGCACGGCAACCCACTCCAGTATTCTTGCCTGGAGAATCCACATGGACAGTGGAGCCTGGTGTGCTACTGTCCATAATGTTGCAGAATTGATCACGACTGAAGCAACTTAGCACACACACTCTGTATATGTATCCTGTTGATTCTGTTTCTAGGGGGAACGCTGACCAATACACCCTCTAAAGCAGCTGAGCCCCAGCAGGCCATCATCCCACAGGTGCCTGGTAGGATGGAGGGCCTCTGAGTCCCTCTGCAGCCCAGCGCCCCTCCACACCCCAGAACTTCAGTCTGGACTTCAGCTCGATGCATTTGCCAGAGGGGTCTCAGACCAGGCAATGGGACTCTATCCTGTGCCTTATTCCAATCAGCCGCTGGAGGGATTGGCCGTGTGCCAGCCACCTTCCACGGAGCCATGAGAGGACCCCAGGGCTGGGTAGGCCCTGGGCTCATCTTCTTGGGAAGCTGGATGCCAGCCTTATAAACAAGCATGTGACCCAACATCTGCAACCCTCCCCCACATCGAGGACAGACTCGCCTGCACTGTGACCTCAAGGGGCAAGGAGCCTGTGGCTCTGGAGGTGAGGAGCCTGGGATGTCCAACCTGTCCACAGGGCCTCCCGGGAATGAGGTGCTGCTTTAGACCCTGAGAAAGCCTCCCCTGCCCTCCTCCCCAGACCAATACAACACATTCCTGATGTAGTGGGAGGAAATCCCACCAACACAACGCATGAGTGCATCCTGCCATGGGGGATGTATTGCTGTTCTTTCTGCATGCAGGGCCCTTTCCTCAGACATCATACCTTTGGGCTTTTATCCAGCTTCTCACATGGCTACTTTATTTCTGACACATTGACCCATTAGGCTATACTGATGGTGCTAATGGCTCCAGCTAAGCAGCCTTCTTTTGCCCTGTGCCCTGTAACTTTGTAGGACCCTCCCACTCTGACTACAGGCATGGCCCTCTGATGACTTTGGCCGGTCAGACAGGAACAAACTCAGTCCAAGGAGAGGCTTGAAAAAAATTCTTGTGGCCTCCCCTCTCCTCTCCTCCAAACTTCCAGAACTGTGTGAGCACACCTGGGCTGTCCTGCTGAAGGACAAGACCAGAGGGGGCCAAGCTGGGAGCATGCAAGACGGGCTGCCACAGGCTGGACACAAGAGGGAGACCCGCAGGAGCGGCCGAGCTGGGCTCAGATGGGAAGTGTTGCCCAGACAGCCGGCAGGTGGTGAGCTGATAAATGTGACTGTTTTAACCTGCTGAGTTGGGTGGTTGGTTACTCAGCAATAGCTAACACTTATCTCAGATGTTTATTATCATTCTCCTTACCAGCACTGCCAGTGTCACAAGACCAGGGGATCGGGGGCTGTGACATTTACTATGACAGCTCTCTGGCATGCAGAGGCCCTGAATAAATACCTGTTAAATGGCTAAATGTAGGATAAATACCTTAACAGGATCTTGAGAGACAGACAACAGTCCTGGAACTAGTCAGAACGAAGTAGGGCAAGAGGGCAGCACTGGTACTGGTGAGGAGCATGGCAGTGGGTGAGCACCAAATAGGCCTTGATAATTGATGTAATCCTGTCTTCAAGATGAAGACCAGTCCAGAGTCCCTTTCTTTTCATTTTGTTGCACCTCCATTTTCTGCATCTGGCTTCCATGTCATGGTACAAAGCAGCTGCTTGAGATCCAGCCATCATTGCATCATCCCAGCCAGCAGAAAGGAATAGTAGAGCACAGTTTCTTCCTTTAAGAACTTTTTCTAGAAGCTCACACAAAGTTCCAAGTTCATTCCATTGGCCTTGGCCAGATCTCAGTCATGGGCCACACCCAGCTGCAAGGGAAGCCAAGAAGTGTAGTCTTTTTCTGATGACCATGTGCCAGCTAAATGTCAGGAGTTCTGTTACTAAATAAGAATGAGACAACAGACACTGAGGAATAAGGAGAGTCTTTGCTACAGATGATATTATTTTCACTGTTGTGTCTGATAAGATTACCAAGATCTTAGAAAGGTATTTAAAAAAAAAAAAAAAGGAGTATCTGGTAGAAGAAGGTGTAAAAGCTGAAATCCCAAGAAAGTATAAGAATAAGAAACACATCGTAGCGTTAACCATTTTATAATCTTTTTGTGTGTAAGGTAGTCACATTCTTGCATGTCTGTCTGCAGACCTGAGCCAGAAGCCCAGCCAACAAAAACAAGAAGTAGTGACAAGCTCTGTAGGAGGAAGGGGACCCTCATCAGCTGTGTCCCCAGCTCCATGGCTCCTGCCATTAGCATGAAGAGCCAGAATGTCCCCAAAGCCCTTATCATGCCCAGAGTTCTTAGTGCTGGAACTCATAGCTGCCCTCTCTACCCTGACCTTCCTCTTAATAACCAAGCTTCTTGAAGAAGTCGTTCACACTCATTGTTCCACTTCCTCAGTTCCAGGCGTCTGTTCCTGCACCTGGCACTCACCAAGCCTCAGGGATCGCCCCACCCCTGCCCGGCGAGATGCCGCACCCCAAAATTAGTCTATGCCCCTCACAGGGCAGGGCTGCAATGGGCCCCAAGTGCGTGTGCTAGGCTGGACACCCAGCAGTCCTGCTGACCTTGTGACAGGTCTGAAATCCTGCCAGCTGTGGGCCATCAGAAACAGGGGTGAGGCCTGGGAAGTCTCAGGGTAACTCCCCTGCAACCCTTGCACCCTAGTGGGTGGGAGCCCTGGGTTCAGGGCTCACTGGCCTCACTGCTGCTGGCTTTGTGTCTGTCAAAAACTCTTATTACAAATCTCTTTATCATGCAAGTGGTGTGTGCACATTGTAGAAAAACTAGAAAACACAAGTAGGCAAAATAACAAACTGACTATGATATGCTTTATTGAATTTCGGACCATCTGATCCTCCAGAGAGAAGTAAGTCTGTGACATAGATTCATCTGGGAGTTTTGGAAGCACAAAGACCAGGAGTTCTGTGATGGAGCTAAGGCTCCCTGGGTCACATCTGTGAAATGATAGGAAAAAAATATGCATTGGTCTCTGCCCTGGGTTCCTGGTGCAGAGTTCCTAAATCCCTTGGAATTTCCTGAATGATAAGAACACTAGGAGCATTTCTTGTTCAAATATTTCATCTTTGAACCCAGTTCATGACACAGAGCTCATAATCCCTTGGAATTTACTGGCAGAAAGAAGGATCTGTTTGTTCTAATTCACTGACTCTGAGTGGCTTACTGGATGGCTTCAGGATCAGGGCTGGTCACCAGAGAGACCAAGCCATGATTAGGAGCTTGGCACTTTTGGCCCTGCCCCCTATCATCTGGGTAGAGGAGTGGGCTGGAGATTGGGTTATTGATGGGTCATGCTCATGTGATGAAGGCCCCTATATAAAAATCTCTAGATGGGGTTCAGAGAGCTTCTGGTTGGTGAACACATTCATGTGAGGGGGGCTCACCGCAGCTCCATGGAGACAGAATCTCCTGTGCTCAGGATACTTCTGGACCCTAACCTATCCATTTCTTCATCTGGCTGTTTGTTCATATCCTTCAATATCCTTTGTAATAAGCTGGTAATTTAGTAGTCTTGAGTCCTGTGAGCTGTTATAACAAATTACCAAACTGGAGGAGGGGATGGTGGGAACTCCAACTAATAGCCGATCAGTCAGAAGCACAGGTTGAGGGAGGAGATAGATGGGCCCCAGGCTGGACAGCTTCTCCCCTGCGGACAGAAACTCCATATTAGCAGAAACTGCATAAAAGCAGGATGATGGAGAAGGCTGGGCCCTGCCCAGATTAGAGATAGGAGACCACATATTCCTCCTCCTCAAAGTTAAGGAGACCTTCCTGAACACACATGTGCAGAAAGACTCCCTGGAGGTCAAAAAGAGAGGGCATGACACCTTTATAGTAAGTGATGTCAACCCCCCATGAGCCTCTTCACTAGACTCCATCTTGGCTAAGGGATGAGCCCGCACACATGAGCAGACCCTGAGATATACCAAATACGGCCGCAGAACCAGGCAAATCAGAACCAGGCAAATCAAAACCAGGCAAAAGAAACCTGGAAGAAATGCCCCCAAAAGTGATTCGAACAAGCATGAGGGTGCGAATGTCTCAGCGTGCATGTGTGTTTATCCACACGCACTGTACTCTTTTCTCTCCTAATAAACACTTTACTTGTTTCACCACTTCCCGTCTTTGTGGCAGTTCTTTTCTGCAACGCTGAAGAGCCAGAGCCTGGTCTAGTGGCTAGGATTCGGTGCTCTCGCCGCCATGACTTGACCTCAATCTCTGACTGGGAACCAAAACCCCCACTTCAAGTCACTGCAGGCCAGGCCACTCAAGATCAAAGTGACAACCTGGATCTGAGATTGGCATCTGAATTGTGTGTGTGTGTGTGTGGGGGGGTAGTTCTGCACTAACCCTGATCAGTGTCAGAACTGGGTTAAACTTAGGACACCCAACTGGTGCTGGAGAATTGCTGGCTGTGGAAAATCCACGGCAAGTGTCAGACGTGTCATCTGAGAGTAAAGGAGCACACAGGAGTGTTTTTCCAAGACAGCATCCCAGTGCTATTGTTCACCAGCTGTGCAAACCCTGGCAAGTCACTTGACCTCTGTGTCTCTCTCTTCTCCCCAGCAAGACGGGGACATGGATGTCGTCTGCGGACAAGAATGTCCTGGGCCTGAATGAGCTGACACGTGTATAGGGCTTAGAACTGCTCCTGTCAGAGCGCTGATCTCATCCTGTGTAAGCGCATGTGCTTAAAAGCATTTTATTATTGAAATTTCAAACATAGGCAGAAGTGGAGAGATGATGTGCCGCACTTCCCGCCTACCTCCGGCATCAAAATTCTCAACTCCAGGCCCATCTTGTTTCATCTGAGTCCTCCCCTTTCCCCCACCTTAATTTTGAAGCATATCCCAGACATCATGTGATTTCACCAGGAAATATTTCACTGTGTACTTATGAAAGAAGGAACTCTTCCTGCCTGCCCCTTGTTCTCTCTCTCTCTCCTGCTCTAACATAACCAATGCTACACATGATTACTCCCAACCACATTTCTTTTAATATACAATGTTAATATCAAGCAGGGTACATATTTTCTGATTGCAGCATACTTTTTTTTATGTGAATCATTTATAAAGTATGTATTGAATTTGTTACAATATTGCTTCTGTTTTATGTTTTTATTTTTGGCTGCGAGGCATGTGAAATCTTAGCTCCCCAATGAGGGATCGAACCTGTGCCCCCTGCACTGAAAGGGGATGTCTTAACAACTAGACCTCCAGGGAAGTCTCCTATGTTTTAGTTTTTACACTTTACTTAGAATTGGGATCCAAATGAGGCCCATGTGTTGTGACTGACCAGTGTTTCTTAAATCTATCAGTTTGCATTCGGTCTGAATATCAGCCCTGCGAAGAAGGGCATCTTATTACTCCCGCTTACAGATGAGCAGACTGGGGCTTAGGTTGATTAAGTGACTTAAATAACTGGTGAGAGAAGCCACACACCACCCTGAAGAGGATGGATGATGAAGGGCATCTGGAGGAGATGAGGGCAGGACCAACGTGCCATCACCACCAGAACTGGGTCAACCCCAGGCACCCAGTCACTCCTTGGTCCTCATCTCAGGTGACCCTCCAGGTATCTGAGAGAATCGCTCATACCTTCTGCTGTGAAAGCCTTTCCAATTTGGACACCACCTTACCCAGTTCCCCCTGCTCCACCCCCTGCCCTGGGGGACAGTCTCTAACCTCTAATTTGGGGGAACCCGGGGTTCAGTGCTTGCACGTATTCTATATCTGGTGACCTCCTGGCCCCCAGCAATCCCTAATTTGTAGCTATGGACCTTGCCCTGGAATCCTCGCCTCTGTTTCTACTGAATTTCAGGGGATGGAGTCTGCAGCCCCACTCCAGAGCTCCCCACAGGCTGTTCCATCTCAGGACATGGAGCAAGTCTCTCCTCTTTGTCTCTGACTGTCAGATCTGACCTGCTGACCAGGTTGGTCTGTTCTACTCACACGCTTCAGCCTGGTCCAGTCACCCCACCTCCACCCCACCTGGATCAGAGGGGTCTCCTGGCTTCCTGCCTTGCCCCTCAGTCTGCTCTCCAGACAGCAGTGGGAGCAGGGTGGTCTTGTGAAAGCTGAGTGGGATCACATTCCCCTATGCTCCAAGTTCTACGTAGAAGTCAGTCCAGTCAGTTGCTGATGGGCCTCCCTTCCTGTTCCGGCCCTGCTCACTCTGCCTGGCCACTCAGCTCTTTGCTCTTATTCCTAAGTGCCCAGCAAATATCCCTCTTCTTGTAATTCTTCCAGACCCCTTAGCCTTTCCCCTCCCATGGCTAATCATGCTGAGTCAGGATTGGTTGGACCAATGAACTCAAAGTGCGTGTGTGCTAAGTTTCTTTAGTTGTGTCCGACTCTGTGACCCTATGGACCATAGACCACCAGGCTCCTCAGTCCATGGGATTCTCCAGGCAAGAATACTGGAGTGGGTTGCCATACCCTCCTCCAGAAGATCTTCCCGATCCAGGGATCGAACCTGCATCTCTTACTTTTCCCGCATTGGCAGGTGGGTTCTTTACCACTAGCACCATCTGGAAAGCCCCTAATGAACTCGAAGAGCCTTCATTTTAAGGACATCTCTTCTCCATCATTCTCAGGCCAGTTCCCCATGGGGGGAGGGAGTCAGGGATTCTTCTCCACCCCTTGGCCTGGTCTTCCAACTCCAGATCCTGCTCACAGCCAGAAATTTTTTTAAAATATAAAAAATTTAAAAACCTTAAAAAATGTAAACAAAGGGGAAGGGACAGAGGGAAGACAGCCACTGGAGATGGGCCAGAGGTTGGAGGGATGCAGCCCCAAGCCAAGGAATGCTGGGAACCACAAGAAGATACAAGAGGTGGGATGGATAGTCATCTAGAGCAGGGGTCCCCAATTTCCAGAACCTAATGCCTGATGATCTGAAGTGGAGCTGATGCAATAATAATAATAATAGAAACAAAGTGCACAATAAATGTAATATGCTTGAATCATCCGGAAACCATTCCCCCACCCCCGCCACTGCGGGCTGGTCTATGGAAACACTGTCTTCCACAAAACTGGTTCCTGGTGCCAGAAGTTCGGGGACTGCTGCCCTAGAGCTTTCAGAGGGAACATGGCTTAGAATTCTGGTCTTCAGAACTGCTAGAGAATGCATTTCTGTTGTCTTAAGCTACCCAGTTTGTGCTTATTTGTTATAGTAGCCACAGGACCAAATACACCGGGAGCTGTGGGATGAATTGTGTTCCCTCTAATTCGTCTATAGAAGCCCTAAAGCTCAAAGTGACTGCACTTGGAGAAAGGGCTTTTAAGAGTAATAAAGTTAAATGAGGTCATGGGGTGCGGTCCTAATTTGATATGACTGGTGACCTTAAGAGAGAGGAAGAGATCTCTCTCTCTCCACCAGCACACAGAGATTGCATGGGCACACAGAGATGGTGGCCGCCTACAAACCAAGAGGGAAGCCTCAGAATGAAACCTGCCTTGCCACACCTTGATCCTAGATTGATGGCCTCTAGAACAATGAGAAATGTTTCTTTTGTTTAAGCTGCCCTGTCCGTGATATTTTGTTCTGTCAGCCTGAGTGGACCAGGTAGCCCAAACCCACAGAGATGCGGTGAGTAGCTCAGGAAAGTACAGGGCCAGCACTTGAGGCCAGAGCTTTGGGCCAGTGGCCCACAGGAGCTCCGGTCCAGCAGCAGCATCAGCAGTCTGACCGCACGCCCTCTGGAATGCTGCTGGCAAGTAGCCGGCAGGGGCCGGGAACCGGCAGGGGGCGGGTTGGGCCTCAGAGCCAGGGCAGAGTTCTGGCCCCAACAGGCCAAGGATAGTCGCCAACAGCGTTGAAGTGAACTTCAAAGAAGGTGCTCCATGGGGAGGTTTTGTGAAGGTCACAAGGCCTAAAAAATCACCCCCAAGGGGCATTTTCTGAACTGGAAGTGGGAACAGGAAATAGCTAAATGAGATTCATCTTGGAAAAATGCAAGCTCATACATCTGCGTAAAACTAATCTGAAACACAGCATGAGGATACCACAGTGCAGAAAAGGGGGCGGACTGCGACCCTCAGGGCAGCTGAGAGGGCCTGTGCAGCCTCTGACTTTTTGGGGGGCTGGTCTCAGTGTAGGCAGCAGGAGGCTGAGGGCTTAGACATCTGGGAACTCCAAGCCAGGTTTACTGGAAAGAGAGGGCTGAGGTCTCTACTTCTCAGCTGGTTGTACAGTGACCTAGTGGGCCAGGAAGGAGAGAAGAGGAAAAGGGCAACCATCAAGGCCATGACCTTGTGCGTTGGTGCCCAGGCCTCCACTGGGTGGCTACCAAAGATCACCCCTCACAAAGCCTCCCTGGGCCCTCGAAAGCCCGGTGTGGCTCATTTTTGCAAGCTGCCCAGTGTTTTAAGTATTCAGGTATGGTGGGTGGGTCATTAAAAGTTGCCTCTGCCTCCCCAGGAAGAGAACTCAGGTACCCAAAATGGAGCCAGAGGCCATTAAAAGGAACAGGAGTGGTTTCAGGGGATAGGCTACTGCTCCCTGAGGAAAGGCAGCACCTGCAGATGGGGAAGTAACCCCTTACAAAGAACCTGGGAGCTCCCCCTTCCCACACGTCAGGAGAAGAAATGAGCATGGGAAATGAGACAGGGTCTGCATCCCAGGCCTCCCAGCTTCACAGTGTGTGTGCTGGGCCCAGGAGGGCAGACTGGGAGCTGGTGGGGAGGTCCAGAGGGGACCTGGTCTCAGGTACCTGCCTCCCTCAGCCCTGTGCCCACTGACTAGTGAAGGGCTGTGGGGTGTGAGAGTTGGGGAGGGAGATGCAGGACATCACATGGTATAGCAAAGAGATTCCAAAACGTAGTGCCTGAAAATAGGAGAGACACACAGAGCACTCAGTGTTGTCAAGATGTCTGCTTTCCCAACCTGATCTAGAGATTCAATGCAATACCAATCTTGGAAAAGGAATTGTGGGGTGAGATTTCTGTTTTCATTTTGTTGGGTAGGTTTGCTAAATTGGCTTCCAAAAAGTCCCTCCTACAAATTGCCAATTCCCTCATGTGTGATCAATTTGTAAACACTGGTTAATGTGACAGGTAAAAATATTTATTTAAATTTGCCCTTGTGTGGTGATTGGACCCGTCAGGCAATCTGGTATTTTTTTTGTTTTTAAAAGGGGAAAAAAAAATTGTTTGGCTGTGGGACATAGGGGAGTCTTAGTTCTTCGACCAAGGATGTAACCCACACCCCCTGCAGTGGAAAGACAGAATCATAACCACTGGACCACCAGGGAAGTCCCTGGTATGTTTTTGAGAAGCCTTTCTTCTGTAAATTGCCTACTGGTGTTCTTGCTCATTGTATTTGCCGTATTTATCTGTGAACAATTTCTTAATTACAGGAATTAAATTCAAAATGTGTCACAGTAATCCCCCCGTTTGCGTTTTAATTTTTAAGTAATTTAAAATACGTATGTCAAGCTTATCATTTTTTCCCTTTCGTGTTTCCAGGTTTATTGTGATATTTAGGGCTGAAAAAAAATTCATCGACTTCCCAGCACAATTTTTGTGTTGTTTCTTTCTTAGATTTGAATGTTTGATCCATCTGGATTTTATTTTGGTGTTAAGCGTGAGGGAGGGAGCCAACTTCTATTTTTCCAAATGGCCGGCCAGTCGTCCTAACGCCTTTCGATAGAAAAAGACTGAAAAACCTTTCCCGGGGTTTGAAGAGACCACTCCACCAGAACGCTTCAAGCTAATGCGTTTGTCGGGGCCCGCGGTCCAAGGACTCCTCGCCGCCAGGTTTCCGCGGCCCATCTGTCCGGCCTGATCCAGTCGGAGGAGGCGAAGAGAAGCGGGTAGAGTGGATAATCCGCTCCTGAGAACTATTCCACTCCTACCAGCCACCGACCGACCACTACCCGCTTTCTCCACCCTTGCGCAGGACGACCCCCAGACACCACGACCGCGACTTCATCTCCACCCTCCGAGGACAAAGCCCCCTGACCCGCGTCGAGGAGGTCTGCCTCACCTCCCACCTCCTCCCTCTCAGCTCCCACCCCCAACCCTAGTCTCTCTTGCCGGGTGGTCCCGGGAACGGGAGGCGACTGTCTACGAGGCTAATTTAAATAAAAGGTGTGCGCTCCGGTTCTATTTGCATAGAGGCGGGGCCTCTAAAGCCGACCTCCCCCTCCCTCCGAACGACCCCGGGGGGGGAGAGCCACCGGGAGGCTCAATTTGCAGGGGGCGGGGCCTGCCTCTTTAAGTGGATCCGGGAGCCACTTCCCCTTCCGGTCGGCTTCCGCCCGCTGTCGCTTCCGGCTTCTGTCTGCCTTCCGCCCGCTTCTCTTCTGGCTTCTGGCCAGGCTTCCTGGGCTTTCCGCTGGGCGCCGCGGGTGCCCGGGGCCCTAATGCTACCGAAACGACGGCGAGCGCGGGTCGCGTCCCCCAGCACCGCCCCCTCCTCCTCGGTGCGCTTCCCGGGGGTCACTATCTACCTGGCCGAACCACACATGGGCCGCAGTCGCCAGGCTTTTCTCACACGCCTGGCTGTCTCCAAGGGTTTCCGCGTCCTGAATGCCTACAGGTGCGCGGTTGTGGCGAAGCTGCCGCTCGGCGGGGTCACCTGCCCGGGGCCGCCTTTCCAGGGCTTTCTTACCGAGGGGCGCAGGGCGGGTGCCGGCCAAAGGCCTCGCCTTACCGAGGAATGTGGCACGCTTATATGTATCACCGCGCCGTCGGGCCGTGCCGGCCGGGGGGCGCTGCCGCGTGGCGTGATGGCCTTAGCACAAAATGCCCCTGCTAGGAGTTTTGCAGCTGACCAGCCACTTGTATACACGGTGTTACCTTACAGCTGAGGATATTGAGATGGTCACATGGCTTTTGTTAATTTCCTTTTATGTAAAAGGGTGTCAGCAGTTATGGCCAGGAGTGGTTCTGTAGGACAAGGAGAGAACATGCTGGAGGCTTTGTGAAAGTCATGCGCGTGTATGTTGGATTAGTAACGGTTCGTTAGGTGAATTCATCTTGCCATGTGAGCTAAATAGATCTCTCTCCTCAGAGCTGAGAAAGTGATTTAAGTGAGACTTCCAAGAGTAGAATTAAACCAAACAAAACGGTCACAGAAGCAATGCTAAGAGTAAGGGAGGAGGGTTCCCATCGTTTTGAAGTTGAGAGAGCAAAGTGAACCAGGAGCCAGTCCTCCTGAAGCTTAGTTAACCGTACCAGGGTTGTGGCAGACCCACTCAGGATGATGACAGCAGCCTAGAGTGTACTGGGCACTATCTAAGCCCTTTTGCTTATTATTAGTTCGTTTAATCTTTACAGCAAGCCTACAAAGTAGATATATTAATATCTCTGCTTTGCAGAGTTGGAAGTCAAAAATACAGAGAGAAGTGATGTGCCCAAGGGCACAGAGCCAGTGTGGGGCAGAGCTGAAGTTCAAAGCCAAGTAGTCTGTCTCCAGCACTTGGAAGTAGGACCCACCCACCCCCACCCGCCCTGCTTCCTGGACCCCAGGCCCCTGGCCTCTCCTTTGTCTGGGTTTGGGGGAGAAGAAGACAGATAACACCAAAAAAGGGTTGGGCTTGTGATCCTAGCTAGAGCAGAGAACCACAGCTCGGCAGATGCTGGAGTGATGGAGATGTTTGGCTGCCAGGAGGAGGGGCTGAAAATCTGGAGTGAACAGATGCTCACCAGGCAGAGGGGATAGTATTGGCGAAGGCTTGGAGATGTAGAATGGAGCAGGAAGAATGGCAGGCCTGGGAAAGGGCTCCAGGCCTCACATTCTCTTCCTTCCACCCAGCCCAGAGGTGACACATGTGGTGATGGAGGGGACCTCAGCGGAGGAGGCTGTCTGCTGGCAGGAGCGCAAGATGTTGGCTCTTCCCCCAGGTTGTACCCGCCCAGTGCTTTTAGACATAAGCTGGTTCACAGAGAGCATGGCAGCTGGGCAGCCTGTCCCTGTGGAATGCCGGCACCGCCTGGAGGTGAGCCGGGTGGAGGCTTAGGGTAGAGCTGCTGAGGAAGCCCCAGTGCTGGCCAGACCTCAGCTGGGACAGGTGACATGGCAGCAGTGCCTCAGTGTCCTTCCCGTGAGTTGGGCAGTGAGGGCCCCATCCAGACCACCACGGGGAAGGTCCCAGTGCTTCCTGGGTGAGCACAGTGAAGGGGTTCAGGTGTGGGCTCAGAACAGGACTGCTACTGCTGCTGCTAAATCGTGTCAGTCATGTCCAACTCTGTGCGACCCCATAGACAACAGCCCAACAGGCTCCTCTGTCCCTGGGATTCTCCAGGTAAGAATACTGGAGTGGGTTGCCATTTCCTTCAACGCATGAAAGTGAAAAGTGAAAGTGAAGTCGCTCAGTCGTGTCTGACTCTTAGCGACCCCATGGACTGCAGCCTACTAGGCTCCTCCGTCCATGGATTTCTCCAGGCAAGAGTACTGGAGTGGTTTGCCATTACCTTCTCTGCAGAAAAGGACTGCCTGCATTCAAATCCTGGCTCTGCCCATGAGCCACAAGGTCTCAGAGTCCCCATCTGTGGCGTAAGGGTGATAGGCACGCCAGGCCCACTTGATTGAGGGGAAGTGACAGAACAGGTTCCCTGTGAGAGGTAGCATTGTACCGCTACTGCTGCTCTGGCCTCTAGCAGTTCTGCCCTCTCAGAGTTGGCTCCTGTCCTGAGAGCCCTAGGTGACCACCCCCTACCAGGAGAGATAGGGCTCTGGAGGGCTGCCTGGTCCTCTGCCAACCCTGCAGCCTCAAAGCAGCCTGTGCATTGCCCATCCCTAGGTGGCTGTGCCCAAAAAGGAGATGCCAAGCCCAGCATGGATGCTGCCCTATGCCTGCCAGCGCCCCACACCTCTCGTGCACCACAATGCCAACCTCTCGGTGAACTGTTGCTCCCCTGCCTTCCTGGGATGGAGCCAGGCCCTCCCGTGTCCCAGCCTTGGAGGGAGGGTTAGGGTAAGGCACCCTGCCATCCCTGTCTCTCACCAAGGACCCTTCCCTGCAGGAGGCTCTGGAGACGCTGGCAGAGGCCGCTGGCTTCGATGGCAGTGAAGGCCGCCAGATCTCCTTCTACAGAGCGGCCTCGGTGCTCAAGGCCCTCCCCAGCCCAGTCACAGCCCTGAGCCAGCTGCAGGGCCTGCCCCACTTTGGAGAGCACTCCTGCAGGATCGTCCAGGTTTGTGCTCACTGCAAGTAGAAGGGCAGAGCTGTGAATGTGAATGAGGGGTGGCGAGGAGGACTGGGAGCATGGTGAGGGCAGGTGACTGGGTGGCTCAGAGCCCAAACCTCAGCTGTGGCCAAAGACGGTGCCCAGGCAGCGGCAAACCACCCTATTCACCCACATTCCTCATGTGTAAATTGGGTCAGCACCACTTGCCTGAGGGTGACTGAGAGGTTTCAGCCAAGGGAGCTGCCAGGAGTCTGGCAGGCTGGTAGCTGGCATTGTGGGCATCAGCCCAGACTGTTCGGAATGGTGGGAGAGGACCTCTGAGCATGAGCACTTCTTTTTAAAATGTTAAGTTGTCCTTTTGTACATCACCACTGAGTGAATTTATAATGCCAGAAAAAATACTTTCACTTATGTGTTGTTTTTTTTCTTTTTTTGGCTTCATGGCATGTGAGATCTTAGTTCCCTCACTAAACCTGCATCCCTTGCTTTTAAAAGAAGTCTTATTGAATTCACCTGTGTTTTAAAAAAGCAGTTGTTGACATATCCCGGGGCTTGATATCTATCTGAGAGATAGATAACAAGATAGGCCCTTGTTCCTTGCCCAAGGGGCTTGGAGGATCCCTGGGTACATTCTTCATTGCAAGTCCCCTGGGATCCTGGTCCCACAAAGACCCCAATTCTGGGTGTTGGGGGTTCTGTCGAGGCCTTGGGCCCCCCAGCCCTCTTCTTTCCAGTGAGGCTATGTCTCCTCCCACAGGAGCTGCTAGAACATGGAGTGTGTGATGAGGTGGAGAGAGTCCGGCTCTCAGAGAGGTACCAGACCATGAAGGTATGCAGGGCAGCCCTCAGCAGGGGCCCGCAGCTCCACAGTGTTCCCCCAGAGCCACAGCAAGGTTCCCACCATGTCAGGCAGCAAGAGGGGGTGGCAGGTCCCACCCTGGGGTCAGAGAGGGTCTAACTGAGGACACCTGATATGCATGAGGCAGCCAAACAGGTGGGCAAGAAAGTTGTTTTGAGCACAGGGAATTTTCTAGATCACTCAGAAGCATCTGTTCTTATTTGACTATTGATGGCATATTCTCCAGGATATTGCATGCCCTGGCATCTTAAACAGAGCACCCTGAACAAAACAGAACCTTTCTCTGGGCGCCACAGGACGATTAAGTCTGAGGGGCTCTCTTCCTTGCTCATCTCTGCCTTGTGTGATCTCACACGCTCATTTGTTGGTGTCGTCCTGCCTGTGTCCACGGCGCACCTTCCCGCTGTTGCCACCCACTTCTGGTCTCATGGATGCTCAGTCATGCTTCTCAGACACCCCAGTTTTGTGACTGGAGGTTGTCAGACCAGCGACTGGTCATGGAATTGGGGCTTCCCTAGCAGGGTGTGTCAGTTGCCAGGGAAGGTCACCCAGAATGTGAGGATCAATGAGCTGCGGAGCTTCAGAGACGTAGAGGAGCCATGGATGAAGCAAGGAGGGGCTTGGGGGTGTGGAGGCAACACAGGGGTTGATGGGTGGAGAGGCGCCGAGAAGGGGCAGAGCCATCTCTCTCTTCCTGGGTCCCCCTGAGTCCCAGAAGGCATCCAGGCTAGGAGAGAAGTACAGAACAATGAGAGGTTTATTGTTACAAACATGATTAGGTTATTCTCCGCATCTTTCCTCTCAGGAGTCTGTTGGTTAAAGTGATCCAATTCATGCTGTTGTTTCAGGGGATCAACACAGCCTGGTCTGCAGGAAGTAGGACTCAGGGACATGAGTGCCACCTGGCTGTTCTTCCTCCCTGCGCACGCCAGCGGCATCCTCACGAAGGTGCCCCTGGCGTGTACTGTAGCCTGTACCACTGCAAGGCTGCCCTTTTGTTTCAGCTTCAAAAGTTCCTGAGGAGGGACTCTTAAGTGGCTGGCCTAGGGCAGGTGCCCACCCCTGACGAATGAGCTATAGTCAGGGAAGAAATAGTGAGTTTCTAGGGCCCATCCAGTGTGTGGAAGACCTGTGCAAGGGCAGGTGGCCACCCTATGAGAGGTCGGCTCCAGCAACATCGTTTCCACTGGCCTGGACACCTCTGCTGACCCATGGCCAGGCAGTGGTACTTGCTGTGTTTGTTCCTGGAACAGAGCCATAGCCAGCCCCCAGCTATTCCTTCCAGATCCTGCTAAAACAACCCCTTAGTTGTTAACTGCCCATTTTTGCTGTTTTAAGAGGCAGAGCCACAGTAATAAGTCCCAGCTACTGTTGGGTGGGAGCAGTATGGTTTTCCCAGTGACTGGATAGACTGTTAGGATGACTCCTTTGGTGATGTTGGAATCATGGGCTAGAACTGTACAAGTTCTGAGGAGAGATTCTTTTCAAGGAGGGGCCTGATCCTTCTCTGCTGTCTCCCGTGATGTTTGCGTCAGGGCCAGGTTCGGGGTTTGAGTCCTGCCTGTGAACCCACTGTGTGGCCTGAGCAGATTATTTAAACATGAAAAATGTGAGTAGGCATGCCACCTGCCAGACCACATGATGACTTAATGAGGTCATTTGTGCAGTGCCACAGGGGTGCTGTCCTAGGACATGCCGCGCATTCATCAGTGTTGCCAGCCTCATCTTGCTGTAAGAGCTTTGCTCCTGACCACACTGTACTCATCCTTTAAATAGCTTTTCACTCAGATCTTTGGGGTCGGGGTAAGGACTGCTGACCAGTGGTACCGAAAAGGGCTCCGGACGCTGGATGACCTCCGAGGGGAGTCCCAGACACTAACCCAGCAGCAGAAAGCAGGTGAGCTTTCTGAGAGAGGGTGGAGCTCTGGGCTTCCCCAAAGCACCAGGGCCTGAAAACCTCCCACACCAAAGAACCCTTCTAATGCATGGTGTGTGCTCATGGCTGCCTGTGTGGCAGGGAGCAGGGTGAGTGTGAAAATAGGCATCTGTATTTGGTGGCTTCCTGAACCAGTGGAGTCAGGAACCATTGCAAGCCATTTTCAGTGAATGATAATGGTCACAGTAGCTGCCTCCTGGTTAGACCTGGACCTGAACCAGGCATGGACCCTTTACTCCTGATATCATGGAAGGGAGAGCAGGTCAGAGAAGCCCAGGCCCTGGACACACTTACCAGTGTGGTGCTTGGTGCCCTGGCCTGCTGGCTGACGCTCAGTGGGGAGAGGTTCAGTGAGGAGCCTGCTTGTGGGAGCTAGCACTATGCAATGGAAAGAACGTGAACTTGAGAGCTGACGAGGCCTGGATTTGAGTTCCATCTCTGCCACTTACTAGGTCAGATATCATGGCCCTGAGTTTTGACTTCTCTGAGCCTCAGTTACTTTCTCTCTAAAGGATGGGATTCTGTGAGCTCTTTGGCATGGGACCAGCATGTAACAGGTGTTGAGCGGATGCTCCATCTCTCCATGTGGCCTGGGTTGGGGGCCCTTCTGAAGGAGCCCCACAGCCTAGCACTCATTGCCTCTTTGAACATCTTCCCAGGAGCTGGGGGAGGGGAGGCCACCTGGGGGTCCTGGGAGAGCTGTCTGGTTGGTCAACAGGGAGTGAGACCAGAGAGCCGTGTGTCCAGTGGAGCATTACGCAGTGACATCTGTAGTGACATCTGTTGGTTCCACTTATTCACCTCTCCCCAAGGAGTGGCCAGCAGTGCTTACTGAGCTCACACTGTGCCAATGGCCCTAACTCCCACACTTCATCCCCTCCTAATAGTGTGTGGAAGGTACAGTGATTTCTCTGACAGGTGAGGAGGTGGATTTGGGTTCAGGTGAGGTGTTCTTAAGTGGCAGAGTCATCCTCTTCACATCTAATACCTCCTAGTCCCATTTTATGGATAGGAAAACAGATGTTGAAAAGGATAGTCTGTATCTTGATTGTGTCAGTGTCAATTCTGGTGTGATATACAATAGTTCTGCAAGATGTTACTGAGGGCACAGAGGACCTCTGTTATTTCCTTTAACTATATGTGGATCTACAGTTATTTCGAAATAAAAGTTTAATATTTAAGAGAGAGGAGGGGTGGTGGTAGATAGCTGGAGAGGGCTAGGTTGGGCCAGTGAGGAGAGCTGTACTGTCCACAGGACTCCAACACCACCAGGACCTGAGTGCCCTGATCCTGCGGTCAGATGTTGAGGCCCTGCAGCAAGTGGTGGAGGCAGCCGTGAGGCAGGCCCTTCCTGGGGCCACTGTTACACTGGCCGGAGGCTTCCGGAGGTAAGGGGACTCGACACGCCCTTTGGCTCAGCTCCAGGCCCTCCTCCGGGAAGGCGTCTGAGGTGGGACCACTGAGGTGGGTCTTCCCTCACTGAGGGGTTTTGGGAGAGCATGGAGGCTGTGAGTCAGACTGGCCCCCTCAGGGGGAAGTTGCAGGGCCACGACGTGGACTTCCTCATCACCCACCCCCAGGAGGGCCAGGAGGCAGGGCTGCTGCCCAGAGTGATGTGCTACCTGAAGAAGCAGGTGAGGGGCTTCCCACGTCCCCTGCTGAGAGTCCTGCTAGGATTCCAGCTCCTGGTTTCTCAGTCCCACATGGCAGTGGCTGGCCATGTCTGTTCTCCAGGGCCTTGTCCTGTACCACCAGCACCAGCACAGCCACCAGGGAGACCTGACCCAGCAGAGTCACACCATGGATGCCTTTGAGAGGAGTTTTTGCATCTTCCGCCTGCCACAACCCCCAGGGGCTGCCGTAGGTGGTGCCCAGAAGCCCTGCTTCGCCTGGAAGGCTGTGCGGGTGGACCTGGTGGTTGCCCCTATCAGCCAGTTCCCCTTTGCCCTGCTTGGCTGGACTGGCTCCAAGGTAGGGAGTGTGCTGCTGGGGCTGGCCGTGGGATCTGGGGTTGGTGGCCCTGCTGAGACGTCACTTTTTCCCCAGCATTTTGAGCGGGAGCTACGCCGCTTCAGCAGGAAGGAGAGGGGCCTCTGTCTGAACAGCCATGGTCTGTTTGATCCGGAGCAGGTGTGTTGCTGTGATGGGAGGCCTGGTGGGTAGAAAATGTCTTTCTGTTTGGCCCACAGTCTGAATCAGCCCCAGGTCCCTCAAACCTGGACGCCACAGGGCCCTCAAGAGGCATCTACCATAGGGCTGGGCTCTGCCAGCATTTCTAGCCTCCTCCCCATACCTTTCTTGGGGAATCTGCTGCAGTGGAGGGAATGGCCCCCAGGCCCTAATGCCTGCATTCTGTTGCAGAAGATGGTTTTCCACGTGGGCTCAGAGGAAGACATCTTCAGACTCCTGGACCTTGAGTACCTTCCCCCAGAGCTGAGAAACGCCTGATCCTATCAACCCCACCTCTACTCTGGAAATGGAGGGGGTCATTTGAGCCAGACTCTATTGGTGTTTTTGGCCCCTGACTATTTCCAGGCAGAAGATGTGCTGCTGCCCCAAGTCCTTAACCCTTCCATGTGGGAGCCCTATCTGTGAACCACCACTCCCCCACCTATACCCAGTTCAAGATGTAATGAAATTAGCATGTGAAACCAACAAAGCTGTATTTTCTGAATGTGCTGCTGGTGTGGGTGACTGAGGAGCACGGTGCCTGGTTCTGCCCAGAGGTCAGCTTTGGGGTGTCAGTGAGGGTGGGGGATGTTGACCTAGCAAATAGACTTCCAGTTATTTCTCCAACAAAAATGGGCTTATTTGGAATCAGCAGAGAATCAGTCTATAACCGTGGCAAGCCATGTGAAAGTCCCCAGCAAAAATGGAGAGGAAAACTTTTTTAAAGGGGAAAAAGGAATTTAGGAGGCCTATAGTAAACATGAGTCCGCGGCTTTTCGTTGGCTGAGTCCTTGTCAGGAAAGAAGTGGAGGTCTTTCTGCTGGGCTCTTGCTATCATTATAGGGCATGAATGCTTGCCCTTATGGTCTCCCAACTCTTGAGGTTTCTGTTTATTTATTTTTTTTAACATTTCCTCCTTTCAGTCAAGATCTTTTTCTGAAAGCATCACTAATCTGAGTCAGGTTTTCTAGTTTCAGGGTCTTATTGACCTTCTATGCAAGGAAAGGCTTTTCCTGTAGTGTCCCACATCAGGGAGAAAATGCACAGATTGGAGATCTGTTGAGGTCATATTTAAGAAACGAGGGGTAGGAGGGAGAACTCTTAGGCACTTTTTATTGAAAGTCCATATGTTACCAAGATCCTAGATGTTAAAGAGCATGTGTAGCATTATGTCATCAAAGGCTTGGTGACAAATTTCCAACAGGCCTGGTCTAGGTATCTTTGGAAAGCTGTCTCAGCAGATGTCATCTACTTCAATTCAGCGAAATCTACTTTCAAGTCACCAGATGATTTGAAGGTCCAGACAGGGTTTGGTGCTTTTCTTAGGTGTATCAGATGAAAATAAGAGTTGTATTCTTTGGAGTTTTGTAGCACAGGGGGGTTAGCAGTACTGATGGCAGCCTCCTTCTCTTAGTTAGTGTCTTTTCCAACAGATGAAAGTTCCGGGTTGCAAGATACGATGATCAAGGTCTTTCTCTCCCAAGAGTGCACTGTGAAAGAGATTGTTTTACCAAAACGTGATTTTGTTTTGTTTTTTCCTTAAAATATTTATTTATTTGGCTGCTTCAGGTCTTAGTTGTGGCACTCGGGCTATAGAATGCACAGGCTCCGTGGTTGCAGTGCACGGGTTGAGTTGACCCATGATGTGTGGGATCTTAGTTCCCCGACTAGGGGACTGTGTCCCCTGCATTGGAAAGCAGATTCTTAACTACTGGACGACCAGGAAAGTCCTGAAACATGGTTGTTTTTAAAAGAAATAATTAGGCCTTTGTAGTATTGGAGAACCCCTCCTTTTTTAACTTGGGGGTCAAAAGAGGCAAGAGTCCAGTGCACTGCACATCCTGTGATTATCTCAAAGGGCATGAGAGCTCGAAATGAGGTGGGTCTACAATTTAGAAAGACCAACAGCAATGCTTTAGAAAAAGGTATTTGGAGGGTCTCTATAAGTTTTGCCAATTGAATCTTAATAATGCTGTTAGGTTATACCTGAATGGCCTAGTGGTTTTCCCTACTTTCTTCAATTTAAGTCTGAATTTGACAATAAGGAGTTCATAATCGGAGCCACAGTCAGCTCCCAGTCTTGTTTTTGCTGACTGTATAGAGCTTCTACATCTTTGGCTGCAAATAATATAATCACTCTGATTTCAGTGTTGGCCATCTGGGGATGTCCGTGTGTAGAGTCTTCTCTTGTGTTGTTATAAGCGGCTGTGACCAGTGCGTTCTCTCTCTCTATTAGCCTTTGCCCTGCTTCATTCCGTGCTCCAAGGCCTGTTTGCCTGTTACTCCAGGTATCTCTTGACTTCCTACTTTTGCATTCCAGTCCCCTATAATGGAAAGGACATCTTTTTTGGATGTTATTTCTAGAAGTTCTTGTAGGTCTTCATAGCACCGTTCAGCTTCAGCTTCTTCAGCATTACTGGTTGGGGCATAGACTTGGATTACCGTGATATTGAATGGTTTGCCTTGGAATGAACAGAGATCATTCTGTTGTGTTTGAGATTGCATTTAAGTACCATTTTGGACTCTTGTTGATTATGATGGCTACTCCATTTCTTCTAAGGGATTCTTCTTACCCACAGTAGTAGATATAATGGTCATCTGGGTTAAATTCACCCATTCCAGTCCATTTTAGTTCGCTGATTCCTAAAATGTCAATGTTCACTCTTTCCATCTCCTGTTTGACCACTTTCAATTTGCCTTGATTCATGGCCCTAACATTCCAGGTTCCTATGTAATGTTGCTCTTTACAGCACCAGACTTTACTTCCATCACCAGTCACATCTACAACTGGGTGTTGTTTTTGCTTTGGCTCCGTCTCTTCATTCTTTCTGGAGTTATTTCTCCACTGATCTCCAGTAGCATATTGGTCACCTACCGACCTGGGGAGTTCATCTTTCAGTGTCCTATCTTTTTGCCTTTTCATACTGTAAATGCTGAAGAAACTGAAGTTGAACAGTTCTATGAAGACCTACAAGACCTTTTAGAACTAACACCCAAAAAAGATGTCCTTTTCATTATAGGGGACTGGAATGCAAAAGTAGGAAGTCAAGAAACACCTGGAGTAACAGGCAAATTTGGCCTTGGAGCACGAAATGAAGCAGGGCAAAGGCTAATAGAGTTTTGCCAAGAGAACGCACTGGTCATAGCAAACACCCTCTTCCAACAACACAAGAGAAGACTCTACACATGGACATCACCAGATGGTCAACACCGAAATAAGATTGATTATATTCTTTGTAGCCAAAGATGGAGAAGCTCTATACAGTTAGCAAAAACAAGACCAGGAGCTGACTGTGGCTCAGATCATGAACTCCTTATTGCCAAATTCAGACTGAAATTGAAGAAAGTAGGGAAAACCACTAGACCATTCAGATATGACCTCAATCAAATCCCTTATGATTATACAGTGGAAGTAAGAAATAGATTTAAGGGTCTAGATCTGATAGATAGAGTGCCTGATGAACTCTGGACGGAGGTTCGTGACATTGTACAGCAGACAGGGACCAAGACCATCCCCATGGAAAAGAAATGCAAAAAAGCAAAATGGCTGTCTGAGGAGGCCTTACAAATAGCTGTGAAAAGAAGAGAAGCAAAAAGCAAAGGAGAAAAGGAAGGATATAAGCATCTGAATGCAGAGTTCCAAAGAACAGCAAGGAGAGAGAAGAAAGCCTTCCTCAGGGATCAATGCAAAGAAATAGAGGAAAACAACAGAATAGGAAAAACAAGAGATCTTTTCAAGAAAATTAGACATATCAAAGGAACATTTCATGCAAAGATGGGCTCGATAAAGGACAGAAATGTTATGGACCTAACAGAAGCAGAAGATATTAAGAAGAGGTGGTAAGAATACACAGAAAAACTACAAAAAAGATCTTCACGATGAAGATAATCACGATGGCATGATCACTCACCTGGAGCCAGACATCTTGGAATGTGAAGTCAAGTGGGCCTTAGAGAGCATCACTATGAACAAAGCTAGTGGAGGTGATGGAATTCCAGTTGAGCTATTTCAAATCCTGAAAAATGATGCTGTGAAAGTGCTACACTCAATATGCCAGCAAATGTGGAAAACTCAGCAGTGGCCACAGGACTGGAAAAGGTCAGTTTTCATTCCAATCCCAAAGAAAGGCAATGACAAAGAATGCTCAAACTACCACACAGTTGCACTCATCTCACACGCTAGTAAAGTCATGCTCAAAATTCTCCAAGCCAGGCTTCAGCAGTATGGGAACCGTGAACTTCCAGATGTTCAAGCAGGTTTTAGAAATGGCAGAGGAACCAGAGATCAAATTGCCAACATCCGCTGGATCATGGAGAAAGCAAGAGAGTTCCAGAAAAACATCTATTTCTGCTTCATTGGGCTTCCCTGGTGGCTCAGAGGTTAACGCATCTGCCTCCAATGCGGGAGACCCAGGTTCGATCCCTGGGTCGGGAAGATCCCCTGGAGAAAGAAATGGTAACCCACTCCAGTATTCTTGCCTGGAGAATCCCATGGATGGAGAAGCCTGGTAGGCTACAGTCCACGGGGTCGCAAAGAGTCAGACACGACTGAGCGACTGAACAGAACAGAACAGACTATGCCAAAGCCTTTGACTGTGTGGATCACAATAAACTATGGAACATTCTGAAAGAGTTGGGAATACCAGACCACCTGACCTGCCTCTTGAGAAATCTGTATGCAGGTCAGGAAGCAACAGTTAGAACTGGACATGGAACAACAGACTGGTTCCACATAGGAAAAGGAGTACGTCAAGGCTGTATATTGTCAGCCTGCTTATTTAACTTATATGCAGAGTACCTCATGAGAAACGCTGGGCTGGAAGAAGCACAAGCTGGAATCAAGATTTCCGGAAGAAATATCAATAACCTCAGATATGCAGATGACACCACCCTTTGGGCAGAAAGTGAAAAGGAACTAAAAAGCCTTTGATGAAAGTGAAAGAGGAGAGTGAAAAAGTTGGCTTGAAGCTCAACATTCAGAAAACTAAGATCATGGCATCTGGTCCTATCACTTCATGGCAAATAGATGGGGAAAGAGTGGAAACAGTGGCTGACTTTATTTTGGGGGGCTCCAAAGTCACTACAGATGGTGACTGCAGCCATCAAATTAAAAGATGCTTACTCTTTGGAAGGAAAGTTATGGCCAACCTACACAGCATATTAAAAAGCAGAGACATTACTTTGTCAACAAAGGTTCATTTAGTCAGTTCAGTTCAGTTCAGTTCAGTCTCTCAGTCGTGTCCGACTCTTTGCGACCCCATGAATCACATCACGCCAGGCCTCCCTGTCCATCACCAACTCCCCGAGTTCACTCAAACTCATGTCCACCAAGTCAGTGATGCCATCCAGCCATCTCATTCTCTGTCGTCCCCTTCTCCTCCCGCCCCCAATCCTTCCCAGCATCAGAGTCTTTTCCAGTGAGTCAACTCTTCGCATGAGGTGGCCAAAGTATTGGAGTTTCAGCTTTAGCATCAGTCCTTCCAATGAACACCCAGGATTGATCTCCTTTAGAATGGACTGGTTGGATCTCCTTGCAGTCCAAAGGACTCTCAAGAGTCTTTTCTCCAGCACCACAGTTCAAAAGCATCAATTCTTCGGCGATCAGCTTTCTTCACAGTCCAACTCTCACATGACCACGGGAAAAACCATAGCCTTGACTAGACGGACCTTGGTTGGCAAAGTAATGTCTCTGCTTTTTAATATGCTATCTAGGTTGGTCATAACTTTCCTTCCAAAATCATTTAGTGAAGGCTATGGTTTTTCCATTAGTCATGTATGGATGTGAGAGTTGGACTATAAGAAAGCTGAGTGCCAAAGAATTGATGCTTTTGAACTGTGGTGTTGGAGAACATTCTTGAGAGTCCTCTGGACTGCAAGGAGATCCAGCCAGTCCATCCTAAAGGAGATCAGTCCTGGGTGTTCATTGGAAGGACTGATGGTGAAGTTGAAACTCCAATACTTTGGCCACCTGATGGGAAGAACTGACTCATTGGAAAAGACCCTGATGGTAGGAAAGATTGAGGGCAGGAGGAGAAGTGGATGACAGAGGATGAGATGTTTGGATGGCATCACCGACTCAATGGACATGAGTTTGGGTAAACTCCGGGAGTTGGTGATGGACAGGGAGGCCTGGTGTGCTGCAGTTCATGGAGTTACAAAGAGTTGGACACTACTGAGCGACTGAACTGAACTGAATGCTGTTATTGTGTTTGACCAAACCAGAGAATTGAGGGTGGTAAGTGCAATAAAAGTGTTTTAAAACTGGTCAAACCATGCAGACTTGTTGAAGCACTTGGACCATGAAATGAGTTCCTTGATCATTATGAAATTTATGAGATGTTCCCCAGGTAGGGATAAATCTTTTCAAAAAGTACTTTAGTCATAGAAGAGGGTAGTAACCTATCTATAAGAGAAGCTTCAGCCCAGTGTGCCAACATACAGACCATGACTAACACATACCTAGATCCATGATCTGAAGGAAGTTGCATGAAATCTATCTGCCAGAACTCAAATGATCCATCAGCAATCTAAAATTTCCAGGAGCAGTACCAACAGGCTTCCCTGGGTGTACTTTAGACAAAGGGGACAGTGAGGTAGGTACTTTCCGGGGCTTTGTTAATGTTTCCCCAACAATATTGACTCACAATGGCAAGCCACTCCAGTACTCTTGCCTAGAAAATCCCATGGATGGAGGAGCCTGGTAGGCTGCAGTCCATGGGGTCGCTAAGGGTCGGACACGACTGAGCGACTTCACTTTCACTTTCACACATTGGAGAAGGAAATGGCAACCCACTCCAGTGTTCTTGCCTGGAGAATCCCAGAGACAGGGGGAGCCTGGTGGGCTTCCGTCTATGGGGTCACACAGAGTCGGACACGACTAAAGTGACTTAGCAGCAGTAGCAGCAGCAAGCCTATCATTTTGTCAGTGTGAAAGAAAGTCAAAGTCACTTGTGTCTGACTCTTTGAGACCCTGTGGACTATACAGTCCATGGAATTCTCCAGGCCACAATACTGGAGTGGGTAGCCTTTCCCTTCTCCATGAAATCTTCCCAACCCAGGGATTGAACCTAGGTCTCCTGCATTGCAGGCGGATTCTTTCAGGTCAGTTCAGTTCATTACCAGTGGTTTAATGCATGTACAGTGGTGAGGAGTGGGAATTTCAGTCTCTTGTAGGACTGGGTAATTATTTGGTCTGAACCAAAGCTTTCTCTTTTTATCAAAGCAACTGTCATTGAATTTCCAATCTTGTTTTTCTTTTCCTTAGGCCAATTTTTGGGCTTCTTGAGGAAGTTTAGCTGCTGTTCCTTTAAAGAGAGAATTCCTTGCAGAAATTTTAGCAAGGTGATTTACCTTAACTTCCAGAGAATCAAGATTAGAATAGCCTGGATCTTACTAATAATTCAAGGAAGAATAAAAGTGTCGCATCCAATAATTCCTGTACATTGGGGCCATTTAAAATTTTATTTCTGCTGGAATATGGGAAACCACATTCCTTCCACAACATTCCAAAATCATAAGCTACTCCAAAAACGTATTTATTATCAATATAAATATGGCGGTTTTGCCCTTGGCTGAAGTACGAGCCTGTGTAAGACCACATCATTGAGCCTGTTTAAGACCACATCGTTCAGCCTGTTGGGCCAAACTGAAAGTGAAAGTGAGGTTGCTCAGTCGTGTGCGACTGTTTGCGACCCCATGGACTGTAGCCTACCACTCTCCTCTGTCCGTGGCCACAGGTAAAGATGCCGCCTCAACAACATCAAAAGAAGCTGAGATAACACACCCAGCACAGTATCTGCCGTTGTCTCCTTTTAAATAAGAACCATCAGTAAACATGAAAAGTCAGTGTTTCCCAGTGAAATTTCCTACAGATCATTATGAGGAGTGAGGAGGTGGTCCATCAGGGTTAAGCCGTTGTGAGGTACTTCATTGGTGACAGAAGAGTAGCAGGGTTCAGATTATTACAGTGTGAAAGAGTTCTGTGAAAAGCAGCTAACGAAAGGGCTCCATAGGAGGTGAGCTGACTGAGAAATGAGTGTGATGAGAATTCGTGAGGGCTGTTGCATGCGGTATGGAAAGGAGGTCCCACAATGATTTTCCCAGCAGCCTTAACAGTAATGACAGTGGCCATGATGGCTTTAGGGAAGAGGGGTATTTCTGTGTGACAGGGTCCAGTTGCTGGCCATAGTGGCCTGTGAGTTGATGGTGGTCCCCATGTTCTGGGGAGAGTATCCCATGGGCAGTCCCTTCCTTTTCATATACAATAAAGGGAATCTGATTATTGGGATGCCCACAGGCAGGCGGGTTCATCAAACTCTCCTTTAAGTCCTTAAAAGCTATGTCATTTGGTTCTTACCTTAAAATTGGATTGTGGTTTTGCTTTGGTAAAACATCCAGAGGTTTGGCCATAAGAGAAATTTGGAACTCAACTTTGTCTATAATCAACTAACCCAAGAAAACCTCAAAGGTTGGTACTTTGTTTTGGGTTTAGAGAAACTTAGGATACCAGAAAGTCTTATCTGGATCTAAATATAGTCCTTGTTCTGATATCAGATGCCCTAAATAATGAACCTAGATTTGGGGCAGATTGCTGTTTATCTTCACCACCTTATGTCCCTTTAAGGCTAAGCACTTTAGGAGGTGGATGATAACTTCTGCCCAGGAGGTTTGAGAAAGAGAGAAGAGAAGCAAATCATTTACATATTGTATCAAAGTTTAACTTCTTGGAAACTTTGTATCATCAGATCAGCCTTCAGGATTTTTGAGAAATAAGGAGACTCAGTAAAACCCTGATGTATTACTGTCCAGGTGAATAGTTTTCCTTCTTCAGTGAAGGCCGAAAGGTATTTAGTTGCTTCAATTGGAATGTTATAGAAATGTACTGCATAAATCAATTACAGTAAAGAATTTACCTTCTGTAGGAATGGCTGTTACTAACACACGAGAAAAGCGACAGGGTGTCAAGGATTAACAGTGTTGTTTAATACTTTGATGTCTGGACAAACCTATACCCTTGGCTTTTAGGTTTCCTCACCTGTAAAATGGGAGTGTTATAGGAGCTAAAAAAGGATAATGAGGCCTTGAGCTTTGTATATTCTGTTATGGCCTTTATGCCTGAAATGGCTTCTTTACATATATGGTGTCAATTCTGAGAAAAGGTTTTGAGAGATTTGTTTGAATCTTGGTGGAGGACATCTGTGAATTTTGCCAATATCAGCTGGAGATTTTGCCCATTAGGAGGATGGTAACTGATTCAATAGAGACAGATAATCTGTGCTTCTAGAATCAGCTCTAGTATCATTAGAGATGGAGCAGAGATATTGAAGTAATTTAATTCACCTTTTTGATTACTTTGATGAGTACTGCCAAATTCTGGAATCATTTCCCCCTTTAGGGAGAAAGAAATTCTGGCATGATACTTTTCTAAAAAGTCTTGCCCTAATAAATGGATAGAGGGGAAAGAACTAAAGAGAAAAGAGTGTATTTCTCAAAGGGCCTAAAACAACATGGAATAGATTCCTTCGAGATTCCTCCCCTCTTAGAGTAAAGAGGAGCCCCTTTACTCTAAGGTGAGGGCTGCTTTGTAGTAGTGGGGCTGATCAATGAGAGGGTGGCTCCAGTGTCAGGACTGGAAGAGATTGACCCCAATCTGGAGAAATGTTTCTCTAAACCAGTTAAGAGGAAGGATTGGGAAGAGCCTCTGGAGTTCTTTGGAGTCCAATCATTGAGAATTGGGAGGATGTTGAAAAGGCTGGTTAAAAGACTGAAGGTGCCTGAAGCACTTAAATTTGTAACAATCTCTTTCCCAGAGTCCTGGATCTTTGCAGTAATAGAAGAAACTAGGAGGGTTTTTGTTTCATTTAAGAGGCTTCATTTGCTCCAGTTGAAGATAAAGGATTTTAGCTGTTTCCATTTTAGGTGACTCCTCTAGAGTGTGAGAGAGCTAGTTTGCCAGATTAATTAAATCTGGAATGAACATTTCCTCTTACATCTTGGTCCTTTTTGCTAAAAGGGAATGGTCCTGCTTCAGCCCACTAATGAACATGGAGTTAAAAGCTGCTTGTGTAGGATTAACATCTGAAAGAAGACCGGAATTTTCTTTAAAAACAATCTGAAGTCAATTGAAATAGTCATGAACAGATTCATTAGGTTATTGTGGATAAGCTTGCATTTTATTCCAATCAGCAGGCTTTGGAAAAGCTGTAGGAATTGCCCCATGACGCCACTTAGCGATTGCCTGAGCCTGATCATATAAATTAGGAGGGCTCCCAGTTGTAATTCTAAAGGCCTTTTAGGATATTCCCAAGTAGCGGTTTTCATCCAATGCTGGGCCTAGCCTTTGTGACAAGCTATGAACTAGCTGATTCAGTCAAAGAAAACAAATTGCTGAGTTTGAAGGACGGTATTAAATTCCTCAGCAAATCTGTGAGGCTTTCCAGTTACTTGAGAAAAAATCTTTGACTATGGCTCACAATTCAGCTTTATTCCAGGCAATATATAAAATAGAACGTTTATCCTCTGGATCCTCAGGTGGCTTAATTTTAAAGGGACAGGTTCTGATAAATTCAAAGGAAAAGGGAGTGGAAAGAGTTTTAGAGAAAAGGGGAAGATCAGTGGGAGAATTTGCACTGGGGAACTGAGGGTCAGGAGCAGGTGCAGGTGGTCTAGGAGAGAAACAGGAAGATGGCACTGGAGGTGGGGCCTGAGCACAGGGGGCTGAGGGAGGGGAGACAGGATGGCCCTGGAGGCAGAGCCTGAGGCTTGAGGAGCCATTCTATCTTTTTAATCATTTGTTTGCTTCAGTCTTATTTTAGATCAATTTTAGTCCATTTTAGACTGCTGATCATGTTTGGAAGCCTCAAAATACCCATCAAAATATGCATTCCATTCAGTTTTGGAAATTTTAGGGCTCTGATACTCCCATTTGGTTTTAAGAAAAGTAAGTTTGGGGATTTCCCCATAATGGTCATATGATATTCTAGATTGCCTTAGGTTGGTCTGTCTAGCTAGAAATTCTTATGAGGAAGGGTTACAATTTTTAAGCACAAAATCAGCCAGAGTCCTTATAGAAGGGTGCCCTCAAAATATTTAGATAACTGGAATCCATTTCTCAGAAGATTTTTCTAGCGTAAGAGAATAATTTTTTAAAAGCCTCAACAGCTTAAGCAGCTTATAGCTTAAACAGTTTGCCCGAACAGTTCAGATGTCTCTAACAGCCTGCAGACCCAATAGCCAGCCAGTTCTAAAGGAATAGGTTGGTCCTAGAGGAGCCAGGCCGAAGGCTTCTCAGCAGAGTTCCACAGAACAACCTCTGTCTGTTCCAAAGGAATGGCCTGAAGGCTGAACTGGCACAATCCCACTGAAATAGCCTCTGTGCTCAAAGGAATGGGCTGAAGCCTAGCCAGTTCCAGTTGGAACAGTCTGACTCCAAAATCAAACTGAAGTTCCAAATGAGTACTCGAGTACAGAACAAGGCCTTAACCAGAAAGGACAAAACCTTGAAACAGATCCCAGGTAAAGCCTGGAAAGCTTCAAAATGCAAAGAGGGCGGAGGCTCAGATACAGGAGAAAGAAGTACCTTCAAATTCCAAAATCAATGAGAAAATCAGCAGCAATGGGCTCAGGTAGGCACATCACCCATTTACTTACCAGCCCATCAGAGGTCTTATTTAGATCCCTGTAAAAGCCACCGAAATATTGACCTAAAACAGACTGCCAGTTACTTCTCCAGCAAAATTGGGTTTATTTGAGATCAGCAGAGAATTGCAATTCAGGGTCTGCAACCACAGTGAGTGCTGGCAAGTCCCCATGTGACAAGGGAAGGAGGCAGGAGAAAGGAAGTTGGCAGGGCTTTTAATTGGCTGAACTGTTGCCAGGATTGAGAAGAATCTTCTTCCCAACAATCTACAACAATCTGCTGTTGTAGAGTATGAGAGCTCCCCCTTCTGACCTCCCAGCTCTATTTAACTGAAGTTTCTGTTTATTATTTTTTTAACAAGGGCATCATAGGTGAGTGACCCTGGACCAGAAGCCTCAGGCTTTTCCCCTATAGAGTGGGGACCTGGATGGGGCTTTGTTTCTGGGGTTCTTATAGAGCCTGGATGGCAAGTGCTTTGCACAATGCCTGATTCAGCTTCTAGCCTTCAGGTCTTTGACCTGAGGAGTAGAGACGTGTTTCTCGCCTGCTAGGAGTCTGTGTTTGGTCTGGGGCCCTAAAGGATGTGCCAGGGCATCTGGAGAAAGGGCCCAGGGGAAGCAAAGTGGGAGGAAGAGAACTTTCAACGCAGAGCCATTGCCTTCTGCCCAAGTTAAGCTCACATCTCCCAACCAGGCTCCCAGGCTTCCTGTTTCCACCCTTGCTCCTTTAAGGTCTGTCCTCAGAAGTCTTAAAAACAGGTCACATGGTGTCTTTTACTTCTAGAGCAAAGGCCTCCAACATTTGCCCACCTCTTAGTAAAGCCAAAGTCCTGACAGTGGCCCCTGGGGCTCTAGTATTTCTGTGTCCACCTGCACCCCCACTGGCCTTATCTCCTGCACTACCCCTCTCTCAAGTTCCACTGCCCTGTGAGGAGCCAGGTGCATTCCTGCACTCATTGCTTTCCCATTTGAACTGTCCCAGACACCCACAAGGCCAGGGGGTGTTTCATCCTCTCACTGGGGGTGCTGGCCACATGGTGTCGTCTAAAATCCCCAGGCATGCTGCTTGCCTCAGGGCCTTTTCCCTTGCTGTACTATCCACCTGGAATTAGTCTTCCAATTCAGAAGTTTATTGAGTGAGGACTTCCCTGGACAATTACCCCATAAAATGTATTTTTAAAATTAACATGCAGGAAAATGGACTCTCTCAGTGTAGATTTTAACACATGTTTAGACCCCTTCACCTCAACCAAAATCAAGACATCCCCTTATTCTGTCCCATTGTGGTTATATGTGTCCCTGCTCATCTGGTTTTTCTGTGTCCCTATAGTTTTGCCTTCTCCAGAAGGTCGTGTAAATGGATCCGGACTATATATAACGTTTTGAGGCTAGCCTGTCTCACTTAACATGACTTTATTCATCTAGGTTGCTGCTATTTCTCTTTCTTGTTGCACAACATTCCATGCCATGGATAGTCCACAGTTTACCCATTTACCTGTTGAACATTTGAGTTGTTTCCAGGTTTAGGTGATTATGAATAGACTTCCTATAGAGGTTTTGTGTGAACAGAGCTTTTCATCACTCTTGGGTGAGACATAGGATTACAAGGTTATACAGGAAGTGTATGTTTAACTTTGTAAGAATGTGTAGAATTGTTTTCCATAGTGCTTGTTAGAGTCCAAGCTCACTCTACTTGCCGCACGATAGGCCAGTAAATTCGAGCGAGAAGGTGTTGAGGCAAGGAATACAACTTTATTTGGAAAGGCAGCTGATGAGGAGAGGGCAGACTAAGGTCTGGAAATAAGCATCTTGTCGGGGCCTGGATGCCAGGTTCTTTTATGGATCAGAGATGGGGGGAGGTGAGGAAACAAAGTAAAAAGACCATTTAATTATTGCAAACACCTCCTAAAATGGCTAGCCTCAGGCAGGGGGATGTGTTAATTTCACATCCTTACATTCATTTCACAGGTAGGGTAAAATGGAATATTTCCTGTCATATCAGTAAACAGAGATGACTCTGCAATTTCGGCCCCCAAAATGTGAATTTCTGAGCCATGCCCATAAGCAGCAGACAAAGGGTGCCATTTCCCACATGAAGAACTCAAGAGTGTCACAGTCCTTCACATGTGGGCAGAGTCAGGCTATCTCCCTATGAGCCAAACAAAGGCACCCTAGCCCAAGTGTCAGGCTGTGGGGTGGGGGGTAGGCAGGGCTCCCTGAGGCAGGCCATTATGTATGCCTATAATAACAAAAGTGGCAAAATGATAAAGTCACAGAAATAGATCCAGTATGGAGTCAAAATTAACCCTTCCAGGTTACACTTACATCACTAGAGAGGAGAGCCACACATGTAAGTTAAACATGTACCAGGTGCCAGATAGTCTGTATCCTTGCCAGCACTTTGAGTATTTAACTGCCCTGGGGGTATGTAGCAGGTATGGGTTTTTGGCTGTGTCAGGTCTTAGTTCTAACACACGGGATCCTTTGTTGCATCATGCAGGGTCTTTCATTGTGGTGCAGGGGCTCAGTAGTTGCAGTGAACAGGCTTAGTAGCCCTGTGGTATATGGAATCTTAGTTCCCTGACCAGGGGTCAAATCCATGTTCCCTGCATTGCAAGGTGGATTGTTAACCACTGGACCACCAGGGACGTCCCACTCACTGTGGCTTTAATTTGCATTCTTCAAATGTCTTACAACGTTAACTATCTTTTCACTGGCTTATTTACATTTGTATATTCTCTCTGGTACAGTATCTATTCAAATTTTTTGCCCATTTATAAAAAATGAATTGTTTTCTTATTGTTGAATTTTGAAAATTCTTTATGTATTTTATATATAAGTCCTTTGTTAGTTATGTGATTGGTAAATATTTTCTCCCAGTATGTAGGTTATCTTTTTATTCTCTTATCAGTGTATTTTTTTCAAAGCCAGTGTATTAATTTTTGATGAAGTCTGTTGCTGGTTTTTTTTTCCTCATTTTTTTTCTCTTTTGAATCATGCCTCTGACCTCAGGTGACTCCAAGTTATAAACATTTTCTCTGTTTTCTTCTATAGTTGTACAGTTTACATTTATATCTAGAATTCATTTTTAGTTAATTTTTGTTTGAAGTGGAAGGTTTAGGTTGAATTCATTTATTTGCTAATGGATGCCCAAATTTTCTGGCACTATTGTTTGAAAACACCATCCTTTCTCTACTGAATTGCCTTTGAACCTTTGTAAAAAGTCAATTAGCTATCTATGTGGTGCAGTTTCTGGACTCTGTTCCATTTGTCTCTAGTGTCTTTTCCTTGAAAAATACTATTTAAACTCGATTTGAATTTTAGAGTAATGCTTAACATCAGGTAGTGTGAGTCCTCTCATTTTGTTCTTTTGAAAATTGTTTTGGCTATTTTATTTCCTTTGACCTTCCAAAGACATTTTAGAATCAACTTGTCTATAAAATACTGTTTTAGAATTTCAATTGGAATTGTCTTGAACCTATAGAACAATTTGAGGAAAGTTCTTTGATTTCTTTCATGAGTGAAATAAATAGTTTTTCAGTGTATAAAATCAGTACCTGTTTTGCTGGATTTATACATGTTTCATTGTCTTGAAGCTGTTATAGAATTTTGTTTGTTTCAGTTTCCAGTTGTTTATTGCTAACACATGGAAATCAATTGATTTTCATATGTTCATCTTGAAACTTTACAAAACTCACTTTAAATTTTTAAAGATTTTTGGTAGATTCCATTCTGTTATCTACATAAATAATCTTGTCATCTGTGAACATAAACAATTTCATTTCTCCTTTCAGAATCTGGTTGCCTTTTTTCTTTTTCTTGCTTTATTGCACTGACTTGAATTTCCAGTTCTATGTTGCTTAGGCATAGCAAGAGTGGGCATCTTTTCTTTGTTCCCAACTTTTGGTTTCATTGTTTCACTATTAAGTAAAATGTTAAATGCAAAAAAAAAAAAAAGTAAAATGTTAAATGCAGAGCTTTTCGCAGTGCCTTTTATAAAATTAAGGAAACTCACTTTAATGATTATTTTTCTGACAGTTTTTATAATGAATGGGTGTAGGGTTTTGCCAGATGTTTTTTCTGCATCATGCCCTCATAGCTCAGTTGGTAAAGAATACCCCTGTGATGCAGGAGACCCTGGTTCAATTCCTGGGTTGGGAAGATCTGCTGGAGTAGGGATAGGCTACCCACTCCAATATTTTGGGGCTTTCCTTGTGGCTCAGCTGGTAAGGAATCCGCCTGCAATGTGGAAGACCTGGGTTCAATCCCTGGGTTGGGAAGATCCCCTGGAGAAGGGAAAGGATACCCACTCCAGTATTCTGGCTGGAGAATTCCATGGAGAATTCCATGGACTAAGCAGAGTCGGACACGACTGAGTGACTTTCACCTTCACTTTTCTGCATCAGGTTATATGATCATGATTATTTTCTTCTTTAGTGGTTAACATTGGTTGATTTTTGGAATATTGAGCCAGCTTTGTATTCCAGGAGTAAATCCCATTTAGTCTTGGTGTATTATTCTTTTTTGTATACTCCTGGGTTTAACTTGCTAGTATGTTGTTGAGGATTTTTGTGGCTGTGTTAATGAAGGATATTGGTCTCTAGTTTTCTTCTACTGCCTTTGTCTGGTTTTGGTATCATTATTGTTGACTTTATAAATTTTTTTGGGAAGCATTCCCTCCTCTTTTATTTTTTGGAAGATAGATAGAATTATTAGTTTTTCTTTAAATGTTTAATAGAGTTCACCAGTGGAAACTTCTGGCCTGGAAAGTTCTTTTTTGAAATGTTTTAACCCATGAATTCAGTTTCTTCAATAGATACAGACTATTCAGGTTTATTTACTTACCTTGGGTGAATTTTGGTAGTTTGTGACTTTAAAGAAGTCAGTTCGTTTTATCTAAGCTATTGAATTTATGTATGTAGGGCTGTTCATAGTGTTGTATTCACTTATTGTTCTTTTATTATTTGTTGTCTGTAATGATTTGTAGTAAGAGCGTTCTTACAAGCCGTTTGCAAGCTGTGTTCAGCAGTGTTCTTTTAGTGAATGAATGTACCCATTTTGTAACACATATATTGAAGTGTTTAATAAGACTTGTACACAAATCTAATGCAAGGAATGAAGTGTTTAAAAATACTTGTAATAAATGTGTTTCTTACAATTGTTGTCCAGTAACTAAGTCGTGTCCAACTCTTGGCAACCCCACAGACTGCAGCATGCCAGGCTTCCCTGGCCTTCCCTATCTCCCGGAGTTTGCTCAAACTCATGTCCATTAAGTTGATGATGCCATCCAACCATTTTATCCTCTGTTGTCCCTTTCTCCTCTTGCCCTCAGTATTTCCCAGCATCAGGGTCTTTTCCAATGAGTTGGCGCTTTGCATTAGGTGGCCAAAGTATTGGAACTTCAGCATCAGTCCTTCGATGAATATTCAGGGTTGATTTGCTTTGGGATTGACCAGTTTGATCTCCTTTCTGTCCAAGGGACTCTCAACAGTCTTCTCCAGCACCACAGTTGGAAAGCATCAATTCTTTGGTGCTCAGCCTTCCTTATGGTCGAACTCTCACATCTGTACATGACTACTGGAATACTAACCTTTGTCCACAAAGTGATATCTCTGCTTTTAAATATGCTGTCTAGGTTTGTCATAGCTTTTCTTCTAAGGAGCAAGTGTCTTTTAATTTCATGGCTGCAGTCACTGTCTGCAGTGATTTTGGAGTCCAAGAAAATGAAGCCTGTCACTGTTTCCCCATCTATTTGCCATGAAGTAATGGAACCAGATGCCGTGTTTCTTACAGTACTACTTGTAAATTGCATTCAGATGAGTGGTTATACTCCAATTAAAAAATAAAACAAAATAACCAATGACCAGTGACTTAAACAATCATATCTAGGTAATGAAACCTCCATAAAAACCCAGAAGGCCAGGGTTCGGAGAGCTTCTGGGTTGAGGAATACATGGAGATTTAGCGAAGCTCCTCAACCTTTCCCGGTACCTTTGCCCTGTGTGTCTCTTTCATCTGGCTGTTCCTGAGTTAGATCCTTTTATATTAAACTAATCTAGAAGTCCAACTCTCACATCCATACATGACCACTGGAAAAAACATAGCCTTGACTAGATGGACCTTTGTTGGCAAAGTAATGTCTCTGCTTTTTAATATACTATCTAGGTTGGTCATAACTTTCCTTCTAAGGAGTAAGCGTCTTTTAATTTCATGGCTACAATCAGCATCTGCAGTGATTTTGGAGCCCCAAAAAAGAAAATCTGACACTGTTTCCACTGTTTCCCTATCTATTTCCCATGAAGTGATGGGACCAGATGCCATGATCTTTGTTTTCTGAATGAGTTGGACTGTGAAGAAAGCTGATCGTCGAAGAATTGATGTTTTTGAACTGTGGTGCTGGAGAAGATCTTGAGAGTCCCTTGGACTGCAAGGAGATCCAACCAGTCCATTCTAAAGGAGATCAATCCTGGGTGTTCATTGGAAGGACTGATGCTAAAGCTGAAACTGCAATACTTTGGCCACCTCATGCGACAAGTTGACTCACTGGAAAAGACTCTGATGCTGGGAAGGACTGGGGGCGGAAGGAGACGGGGACAACAGAGAATGAGATGGCTGGATGGCATCACCGACTCTGTGGACATGAGTTTGAGTGAACTCGGGACAGGGAGGCCTGGCGTGCTGTGATTCATGGGGTCGCAAAGAGTCAGACACGACTGAGCGACTGAACTGAACTGAATCTAGAATTAAAAAAAAAATAGAATTTCTCATCTCTGAAGTCTTTTTTTTGAAAATTATTTTTATTTCGGTTGTACTGGGTGTTCATGGAAGCATGCTGGTTCTTCCTTGCAGTGCATGGGGGCTTCTCTCTAGTTGCAGCGTGCTGGCTTCTCTGGTTGCAGAGTACACGTGGGCTCTAGAGTGAGCGGGCTCCAGTAGCTGCGGTGCACAGGCTCTAGAATGTGTGGGCTCAGTAGTTGTAGTGCATGTGGGCTTAGTTGCCCTGGGGTATATGGGATCTTCGTTCCCCAGCAGGGATGGAACCCATGTCCCTTGCACTGGATAACAGATTCTTAACCACTGGACCACCAGGGAAATCTCTAGAATAATTAATAGTATTAAAATGTCAACTACAAAAAGCCATCTATAGATGCAATCTCTATTAAGAGTCCAATGACATGTTTTTTTACAGAAATTGAAAAACTGTCCTAAAATTTATATGAAACCAAAAAGACCCAATTAGCCAAATGAATCCTGACAAAGAACAAGTCAGAAGGCATTACGCTTCTTGATTTTAAGCTATACTATGTGGCTCAGAGGTTAAAGCGTCTGCCTCCAATGCGGGAGACCCGGGTTCGATCCCTGGGTCGGGAAGATCCCCTGGAGAAGGAAACGGTAACCCACTCCGGTATTCTTGCCTGGAGAATCCCATGGATGGAGAAGCCTGGTAGGCTACAGTCCACGGGGTCGCAAAGAGTCGGGCACGACTGAGCGACGGAACGGAACGGATGAAGCTTTAGTCATCAAAACAGTATGATATTGGTGTAAAAAAAATAGACCAATGGAACATAATTGAGAGATCAGATATAAACCTAATCATGTTGGAAATATTCACATTTAATGAGTGAAACGACTTCTAACTTACACCATTCACAAAAAAATTAACTTGAAAGGATTAAAGACTTAAATATGAGCCCATGAAACACCTGAAGCCCATGAAACTCCTGGAAGAAAACAGAGGGGGGAAAGACTCCTTACTATGTATGACTGAGTCCTTTTGTTGTCCACCTGAAGCTATGACAACATTGTTAATTGGCTATACCAATATAAAATAAAAAGTTTAAAAACAAAACAAAATTCCGGACATGGGTTTTGGTAATGGTATTTAGGAAATCACATCTCAAGCATCAGTTCAGTTCAGTTCAGTTCAGTTGCTCAGTCGTGTCCGACTCTCCGCGACCCCATGAATCGCAGCACGCCAGGCCTCCCTGTCCATCACCAACTCCCGGAGTACACTCAAACTCATGTCCACAGAGTCGGTGATGCCATCCAGCCATCTCATTCTCCGTCGTCCCCTTCTCCTCCCGCCCCCAACCTTTCCCAGCATCAGAGTCTTTTCCAGTGAGTCAACTCGTCGCATGAGGTGGCCAAAGTATTGCAGTTTCAGCTTTAGCATCAGTCCCTCCAATGAACATCCAGGATTGATCTCCTTTAGAATGGACTGGTTGGATCTCCTTGCTGTATAAGGGACTCTCAAGAGTCTTCTCCAACACCACAGTTCAAAAGCATCGATTCTTCGGCGATCAGCCTTCTTCACAGTCCAACTCTCACAACCATACATGACCACGGGAAAAACCATTGCCTTGACTAGACGGACCTTGGTTGGCAAAGTAATGTCTCTGCTTTTTAATATACTATCAAGGTTGGTCATAACTTTCCTTCCAAGGAGCGTCTTTTAATTTCATGGCTGCAATCAGCATCTGCAGTGATTTTGGAGCCCAAAAAAACAAAGTCTGACACTGTTTCCACTGTTTTTCCATCTATTTCCCATGAAGTGATGGGTCCAGATGCCATGATCTTTGTTTTCTGAATGGTGAGCTTCAAACCAACCTTTTCACTCTCCTCTTTCACTTTCATCAAGAGGCTTTTGAGTTCCTCTTCACTTTCTGCCATAAGGGTAGTGTCATCTGCATATCTGAGGTTATTGATATTTCTCCCAGCAATCTTGACTCCAGCTTGTGCTTCTTCCAGCCCAGCGTTCCTCATGATGTACTCTGCATATAAGTTAAATAAGCAAGGTGACAATATACAACCTTGACGTACACCTTTTCCTATTTGGAACCAGTCTGTTGTTCCATGTCCAGTTCTAACTGTTGCTTCCTGACCTGCATACAGGTTTCTCAAGAGGCAGGTCAGGTGGTCTGGGATTCCCATCTCTTTCAGAATGTTCCACAGTTTATTGTGATCCACACAGTCAAAGGCTTTGGCATAGTCAATGAAGCAGAAATAGATGTTTTTCTGAAACTCTCTTGCTTTCTCCATGATCCAGCGGATGTTGGCAATTTGATCTCTGGTGCCTCTGCCTTTTCTAAAACCTGCTTGAACATCTGGGAGTTCACGGTTTACATATTGCTGAAGCCTGGCTTGGAGAATTTTGAGCATGACTTTGCTAGCGTGTGAGATGAGGGCAATTGTCCGGTAGTTTGAGCATTCTTTGGCATTGCCTTTCTTTGGGATTGGAATGAAGACTGACCTCTTCCAGTCCTGTGGCCACTGCTGAGTTTTCCAAATCTGCTGGCATATTGAGTGCAGCACTTTCACAGCATCATCTTTCAAGACTTGTAATAGCTCAACTGGAATTCCATCACCTCCACTAGCTTTGTTAGTAGTGATGCTTTCTAAGGCCCACTTGACTTCACATTCCAAGATGTCTGGCTCTAGGTCAGTGATCACGTTATTGTGACTATCTTGGTCGTGAAGATCTTTTTTGTACAGTTCTTCTGTGTATTCTTGCCACCTCTTCTTAATATCTTCTGCTTCTGTTAGGTCCATACCATTTCTGTCCTTTATCGAGCCCATCTTTGCATGAAATGTTCCCTTGGAATCTCTAATTTTCTTGAAGAGGTCTCTTGTTTTTCCCATTCTGTTGTTTTCCTCTATTTCTTTGCATTGATCACTGAGGAAGTCTTTCTTATCTCTCCTTGCTATTCTTTGGAACTCTGCATTCAGATGCTTATATCTTTCCTTTTCTCCTTTGCTTTTCGCTTCTCTTCTTTTCACAGCTATTTGTAAGGCCTCCTCAGACAGCCATTTCACTCTTTTGCATTTCTTTTCCATGGGGATGGTCTTGTTCCCTGTCTCCTGTACAATGTCACGAACCTCCATCCAGAGTTCATCAGGCACTCTATCTATCAGATCTAGTCCCTTAAATCTATTCCTCACTTCCACTGTATAATCATAAGGGATTTGATTGAGGTCATATCTGAATGGTCTAGTGGTTTTCCCTACTTTCTTCAATTTCAGTCTGAACTTCGCAATAAGGAGTTCATGATCTGAGCCACAGTCAGCTCCTGGTCTTGTTTTTGCTAACTGTATACAGCTTCTCCATCTTTGGCTACAAAGAATATAATCAATCTGATTTCGGTGTTGACCATCTGGTGATGTCCATGTGTAGAGTCTTCTCTTGTGTTGTTGGAAGAGGGTGTTTGCTATGACCAGTGAATTCTCTTGACAAAACTCTATTAGCCTTTGCCCTGCTTCATTCCGTGCTCCAAGGCCAAATTTGCCTGTTACTCCAGGTGTTTCTTGACTTCCTACTTTTGCATTCCAGTCCCCTAGAATGAAAAGGACATCTTTTTTGGGTGTTAGTTCTAAAAGGTCTTGTAGGTCTTCATAGAACCGATTAACTTCGGCTTCTTCAGCATTGCTGGTTGGGGCATAGGCCTGGATTACTGTAATATTGAATGGTTTGCCTTGGAAACGAACAGAAATCATCCTGTCATTTTTAAGATTGCATCCAAGTACTGCATTTCGGACTCTTTTGTTGACCATGATGGCTACTCCATTTCTTCTAAGGGATTCCTGCCCACAGTAGTAGATATAATGGTCATCTGAGTTAAATTCACCCATTCCAGTCCATTTTAGTTCACTGATTCCTAGAATGTCGACGTTCACTCTTGCCATCTCCTGTTTGACCACTTCCAATTTGCCTTGATTCATGGACCTAACATTCCAGGTTCCTATGCAATATTGCTCTTTACAGCACCGGACCTTGCTTCTATCACTGGTCACATCCACAACTGGGTATTGGTTTTGCTTTTGCTCCATCCCTTTATTCCTTCTATAGTTATTTCTCCACTGAGCTCCAGTAGCATACTGGGCACCTACCGACCTGGGGAATTCCTCATTCAGTATCCTATCATTTTGCCCTTTGTCACTGTTCATGGGGTTCTCAAGGCAAGTATACTGAAGTGGTTTGCCATTCCCTTCTCCAGTGGACCACATTCGGCTGTGGTCCATGTGATCAGATCGGCTAGTTTCCTGTGATTATGATTTCAGTTTGTCTGCCCTCTGATGCCCCCTCACAATACCTACCGTCTTATTTGGGTTTCTCTTACCTTGGTCGTGGAAAATCTCTTCACAGCCGCCCCAGCAAAGTGCAGCTGCTGTACCTTACCTTGGACGAGGGGTATCTCCTCAAGGCCGCCCCTCCTGACCTTGAACGTGGAGTAGCTCCTCTCGGCCCTCCTGCGCCAGCGCAGCCACCGCCTGTTGGACGTGGGGTAGCTCCTCTCGGCCGCCGGCCCTGGCCTCAGGCGTGGGGTAGCTCCTCACGGCCGCACCTCTTTGTGTGGTTCGTTGCGCCGGGGCCGGCGTCTCTCGCGTCGCGTCTGCGCCGCCGGGGCCGGCGTCTCTCGCGTCGCGTCTGCGCCGCCGGGGCCGGCGTCTCTCGCGTCGCGTCTGCGCCGCCGGGGCCGGCGTCTCTCGCGTCGCGTCTGCGCCGCCGGGGCCGGCGTCTCTCGCGTCGCGTCTGCGCCGCCGGGGCCGGCGTCTCTCGCGTCGCGTCTGCGCCGCCGGGGCCGGCGTCTCTCGCGTCGCGTCTGCGCCGCCGGGGCCGGCGTCTCTCGCGTCGCGTCTGCGCCGCCGGGGCCGGCGTCTCTCGCGTCGCGTCTGCGCCGCCGGGGCCGGCGTCTCTCGCGTCGCGTCTGCGCCGCCGGGGCCGGCGTCTCTCGCGTCGCGTCTGCGCCGCCGGGGCCGGCGTCTCTCGCGTCGCGTCTGCGCCGCCGGGGCCGGCGTCTCTCGCGTCGCGTCTGCGCCGCCGGGGCCGGCGTCTCTCGCGTCGCGTCTGCGCCGCCGGGGCCGGCGTCTCTCGCGTCGCGTCTGCGCCGCCGGGGCCGGCATCTCAAGCATAAGAAACAAAAAATCAAAAAGTGAGACTACATCAAACGAAAAAGTTGGAGAAGACTCTTGAGAGTCCCCTGGACTGCGAGGAGATCCAACCAGTCCATCCTAAAGGAAATCAGTCCTGGATGTTCATTGGAAGGACTGATGTTGAAGCTGAAACTCCAATACTTTGGCCACCTGATGCAAAGAACTGACTCATTGGAAAAGACCCTGATGCTGGGAAAGATTGAAGACGGGAGGAGAAGGGGATGACAGAGGATGAGATGGTTGGATGTCATCATCGACTCAATGGACATGAGTCTGAGTAAACTCTGGGAGTTGGTGATGGACAGGGAGGCCAGGAGTGCTGCAATCCATGGGGTCACAAAGAGTTGGACACAACTGAGCGACTGACCTGAACTGAACAGCAAAAGAAATCATAAACAATGTGGAGACAACTTATTCAATGGGGAAAAGTATTTGCAAAAGGTATATCTGATAAGGGGTTAATAAACCAAAATATATAAAGAACTTGTAGAACTCAATAGCAAAAATAAAAATTAAAAAAGTAATCCAGTTTAAAATTGGGCAAAAGACCAGAATAGACATTTATGATTTGTGTTTATCATTCCCTTCCGCAGAACCATAGAATTTCAGGGTTAGAAGAAGACCTGTTTAGTAGGTCTTAATTTCTACTTAAGCTTCCCCACTTCAGTCCTCTCTCACATAAATTCATTGTCTTCTCTTTTCTACTGTATGCACCTAGGTGGTGAGCAATAAATAACAATGGCTGTCATTTTCTTTAATTTAGCTGATATTTCTGTCATCAGTATACATGGAAAAATAAGCCTTTTTGTAGGCCTCAAATCATACTTTTGTTAAATGGTTGCCTATATTATAAATTAATATAATTATACAGTTTTTCTTTAAAAACAGCTTACTCCTAGAGCATAGCTTGTAAACCCAGACTTGCCTAGAGTGTTGACAGCCTGCCAAAGCGATAATCACAGACAGATGGCAGATGTAGGAAGCCACATTTTCACATTCTTAACCAATGACTCTCCAAAAGCTCAAACATAAGAGACAACTCAAGAGTTGTTCTTTTTTTTTTTTTTCCAGTTTCCATTTTTTCCCAGCCCTTTTTCTAAAAAAAGAAAACATTTTTTTAGATTAATGAATTAAACAAGTAATATATATTATTCCTCAAATTTATAGTGAGCAAAATTGTTTTGTATAAGTTTTCTTAATACTAACTTTGCTTTTTCTTCAGACATGACTATTCCAAGCAGCTGGTTAGTTTGTTTTAAAAATGATGTAAGATAGGGGCTTCCCTGGTGGCTCAATGGTAAATGATCCACCTGCCAATCCCTGATCCAGGAAGATCCCCCATGCCACAGAGCAACAAAGCCCATGCACCACAAATATTGAGCCTGTGCTCGAGAGGCTGGGAGCCACAACTCCTGAGCCCACATGCTGCAACTACTGAAGCCCAAGAGCCCTAGAGCCTGAGCTCTGCAATATGAGAAGCCACTGCAAAGAGAAGCCTGTGTGCTGCAACTAGAGAAAAGCCAGTACTGCAACGAAGACCCAGCACAGCCAAAAATAAATAAATTATTTTTAAAAATAAAAACTATGTAAGATAGACTTCCCTGGAGAAGGCAGTGGCACCCCACTCCAGTACCCTTGCCTGGAAAATCCCACAGATGGAGGAGCCTGGTAGGCTGCAGCCCATGGGGTCGCTAAGAGTCGGACACGACAGAGCGACTTCACTTTCACTTTTCACTTTCATGCATTGGAGAAGGAAATGGCAACCCACTCCAGTGTTCTTGCCTGGAGAATTCCAGGGACAGGGGAGCCTGGTGGGCTGCCATCTATGGGGTTGCACAGAGTCAGACACGACTGGTGACTTAGCAGCAGCAGACTTCCCTGGTGGTCCAGTGATTAAGATTCCATGCTTCAAACGGCAACCGACTCCAGTACTCTTGCCTAGAAAATTCCATGGACTGAGGAGCCTGGTAGGCTATAGTCCATGGGGTCACAAAGAGTCGGACACGACTGAGTGACTTCACTTTCACTTTCTCCAAGGTGGCAGGGTTCAGTCCCTGGTCAGGGAAGTTTCACATGCAATGTGGCAAAAAAAAAAAAAAATCATAGAAAGGAGATTGGGGGATATAAGTTTTGAATAAAATTTCTAAAATGAAAACGGCACTCCATTATGAGTATCCTTAAAAACTTCTATGTGTGCATTGCAGAGTAGGTGTAACTTCCATTCGGTGGTATAAGACTTCTTAACACAGCAAGAAAGCAATAACACAGCAAGCAATTCATTCTTAGGATATCTTTATTACTAGAACTCTTAAACACTTCTGTACAGTTATTACAGAATAGCCACCAGGGAAGCCCAAGAATAGTGGAGTGGGTAGCCTATCCCTTCTCCAGGGGATCTTCCTGACCAAGGAATTGAACCGGAGTCTCCTGCATTGCAGGCAGATTCTTTACCAGCTGAGCTACCAGGGAAGCCCTAGGTATAATAAGTCTAATCACAGACATAACACTGTTCTCAATGCAATAAGTATTACTCTTGGAGACATCTTTATAATAGGGTATTACTTCTCTACATGCATTACAAAGTGAATTTAAAAAAAGAAGGAAATCTTTGCCATTTGTGTTAACGTGGATGGGCTTTGAGGGCATTACACTAAGTGAAATAAGTCAGACAAAGAGGGACAAATACCTATGATCTTACTTATATGTGGAATCTAAAACAAACAAACAAACCCAAGTTCGTAGATATAAGGAACAGATTGGCTGCCAGAGGCAGGGGATGGGAGGAGAAATGGGTGATGGGGGTCAGAAGGTACAAACTTCCGGTTGTGAATAACTACTGGAATGTAATGTACAGCATGACTATAGTTAATAATCCCGTAGTGTGGGTCTGAAAGTTGCTAAGAGTAGATCTTAAAAGTTCTCATCATAAGAAAAAACAGAACTATGTGTGGCAATGGATGGTAACTAGAGTTGTGATCATTTCACAATATATATACAAATATCAAATAATATTGTACAACTGAAACTCATATAATATTATCTGTTAACTAAAGATAATTTAAAACAGGTATAACTTTCATTCACTGATAACAACACTTTGCAGTGCAAGCTACAAGTACTTTTAGGGAAATATCTCTATTACAAGTGTACTTACTACCATACATGTACAGAGTGGGTAGGACTTTCCTGGTGGTTCAGTTGTGTAGAATCTGCCTGCCAGTGTAGGGGACATGGGTTTGATGCATGTCCCCTGGTCAAGGAAGATTCCACATGCCTCGGGGCAACTAAACCAGTGCATTACAACTACTGAGCCTGCATGCCGAAGCTTCTGGAGCCCATGCACCCTAGAGTCTATGCTCCACAAAAAAGAAGCCATCATGATGAGAAGCCCATGCACCACATCTAGAGAGTGTAAGGTCGGACCCTGGTGGCCTTCTTGGCTTCCCCTTCCCGGTGGCTATCTTGGCTCCTTCTTCCTCTCTCCATCCCCGCCGGAGGGAAAAAGTCCCGCCAAACCGCTGAGGAATTTCTGACGTAATAACCCTCTGCCGAGATCTACCCCCTTCCTGACCTCCAGAGTGACCAACCCGGTCTAGCTGACCACTCACAATCTCGCATTCCCGAGCTTTACCTTATCTTAGGCCTGTCCAGGTTATATGACACCACTTCCTGCCCCAAAGGCATAAAAATCGCACCCTGCCTTTGTTCGGGGCAGAACTCCTCGTGGCCATTCTTGCGGTCAGTGGGTTCTGACCGGGAGCGCACTGCCAAATAAAGCCTGTTACTTTCCCTTGGTGTCTGGGTTATTTCCTTACAGCTTGAGACGCCCGTTTCCGCGACCTTACAGAGAGCAGACCCCACTCACTGCCACTGGAGAAAGCCCACTGACAGCAAGGAAGACCTGTGTGTGCATGCTAAGTTGCTTCAGTTGTGTCCTACTCTTTGTGACCCTCTGGACTGTAGCCCACCAGGCTCCTTTGTCCATAGGGATTCTCTAGGCAGGAATACTGGAGTGGGTTACCATTCCCTTCTCCAGGGAATCTTCCCCATCCAGGGACTGAACACGCGTCTCTTATGTCTCCTGCATTGGCCGGCGAGTTCTTTACCACTAGCACCACCTGGAAAGCCATAACACAGCCAAAAAATAAAATAAAAAGAAAATTCTTACAGTGGGTAAAACTGATGTAACACTGTATTCAACAAGCAAGGTATATTCTTAGAAAATCTTTATTACAGTTTTTCCTAAACATGTAAAGTACATGCATTACAAAATAGGTGTAAGTTCCACTCACTGAATGAAACTGTTCTCAATACAGCAAGCACAAGAAGTTCTAGATAAGTCTTTATAATTAGGGATTTTTTAAGTTTATCTGTTTATTGAACTAAGTTGATTACAATATTGTGTTAATTTCAGGTGTACAGCAAAGTGATTCAGATATACATATTCTTCTACATACCTCCTTCTTCAGATATTTTCCATTGTAGGTTATTACAAGATATTGAATATAGTTCCCTGTGCTATACAGTAAGTCCTTGTTGGTTATCCATTATATAGATAATAGATATAGTACATAGATATAATAATATCAAATATATAGATAAAATATTTATCTATTATATATAATTAGGAACATGGGATTAACAGATACACATTACTATGTGTGTGTGTGTGTGTGTGTGTGTGTATATACACACATGTGTTCCTAATCCATGTTTCTAATTAATTCCTTCCCCACCCCCTTCCTTTCCCCTTTTGGTAATCATAGTTTGTTTCCTATGTCTGTGAGTCTGTTTCTGTTTTGTAAATAAGTTCATTTGTATTATTTTTTGAATTCCACATATAATTGACATCATATAATATTTGTATTTCTCTGACTTACTTCACTTCGTGTAATAATCTTTAGGTCCATCCTTGTTGCTGCAGGTGGCATTATTTGATTTTTTATGGCCAAGTAAATAGTCCATTGTATGTATATCACATTTTCTTTATCCATTGATCTGTTGATGGATATTTAGGTTGCTTCTCTGTTTTGGCTATTGTAAATAGTGCTGCAGTGAACATAGGGGTGCATGTATTTTTTTACTTATAGTTTTCATCTTTTCTGGATATATGCCCAGGTTGCTGGATTGTATGGTAACTCTGTTTTTAGTTTTTAAAGGAATCTCCATACTGTTCTCCATAGTAGCTGCACTAATTTACATTCCCCCAAGTGTAGGAGGGTTCCCTTTCTCCACATGCTCTCCAGCATTATACCTAGTGATCTTAATAGTCGTCTCCATTCATTGCAGAATGAATACCACTTCCATTCACAGAGATAACTGTTCTCAGCACAGCAAGCAAGTAAAATTTTTAGAAACATCTTTATTACATGTCCTTAAACACTTTTCTACATGCATTGCACAATAGGGGCCACATTTATTCACATATAATCCTGTTCTCAATGCAGCAAGCAAATGGTTAGAAACATTTTTATTTTTAAGTATTAAACACTTCTCAGGTCAAGGAGATCCAACCAGTCCATCCTAAAGGAAATCAGTCCTGAATATTCACTGGAAGGACTGATGCTGAAGCTGAAACTCCAATACTTTGGCCACCTGATGCGAAGAGCTGACTCATTTGAAAAGACCCTGATGCTGGGAAAGACTGAAGGCAGGAGGAGAAGGGAGGAGAAGGGGACGACAGAGGATGAGATGGCTGGATGGCATTACCGACTCAATGGACATGAGTTTGAGTGAACTCTGGGAGTTGGTGATGGACAGGAGGGCCTGGCGTGCTGTAGTCCATGGGGTCACAAAGAGTTGGGACACGACTGAGCGACTGAACTGACGGAAACACTTCTCTAATGCCATGCAGAAAAGCTTAAAGCAACAGCCCCTAACCTTTTTGTCACCAGGGACCAGTTTCATGGAAGACAATTTTTCCACAGACCAGGTGGCTGGGGGATGGTTTTAGGATGATTCAAGCACATTACATTTATTGTGCACCTTATTTCTATTATTACTGTGTGTGTGTGAGAGTCGCTTAGTCAAGTCTGACTCTTTATAAGCCCATGGACTGTAGCCCACCAGGCTTCTCTGTCCATGGAATTCTCCAGGCACGAATAGTGGAGTGAGTTGTCATTCCCTTCTCCAGGGGATCTTCCCAACCCAGGGATCGAACCCAGGTCTCCTGCAATGAAGGCAGATTCTTTACCGTCTGAGCTACAAGGGAAGCCCTGTTATTATTACATTGTGATATATAATGAAATAATTATATAATTCACCATATGAAGAATCAGTGAGCAATAGGGAGCAGCTGTAAATACAAATGAAGCTTCGCTTGCTTGCCTGCTGCTCACCTCTTGCTGTGTGGCCTGGTTCCTAACAGGCCACAGATGAGTAGCAGTGTATCTCTCTTAGAAAACATTTTTTATTACAAGGATTCTTAAACAACATGCTCTAAATGCTTGTCAGAATGGCTACCATTTCCATCAATGATGTAACACTATTCTCAATGTAACAGGCAGGTAGCGTTTTTAGAAGTCTCTATTTCAAGTGTTCTTAAAAATTCTATACATGAAGTTAAAGAATAGGTGCTATCCTTTCACTGATAAAACCATGTTCTCGATGCGGCACGCAGGTAGTGTTCCTAGAAACACATTTTTGGTTTGTTCTTTATATTTTAAAAATTGTATTGAAGTGTAGTTGATTTATAATGTGTTAATGTCTGCTGAACAGTAAGGTGATTCAGTTGTACATATATATTCTTCTTCATATTATTTTCCATTATGGTTTATCACAGGTTATTGAATATATTTCCCTGTGCTATACAGGAGGACCTCGTTTATCCTTCCTATATACAATATTTTGCGTCTTCTACTCCCAAGCTTCCAATCCACCCTCTATCCCCCTCCCCACTGGTGAACTACAAATCTGTTCACTGTGAGCCTTTTCTTTGAAACGCCTTTATTACAAGTGTTCATAAACACTAATCTACAATGCACTGCCGAATATATGTCTCTCACTCACTGATAAAACTCACTGGTCAATGCAAAGAGAAAGTAGTGTTCTTTGAAACATCTTTTGTACAAGAGTTTTAGAACATTTTAACATGCTTTCCAAATGAGCATAATTTCCATTAAATGATATAATACTGTTCTCAGGGCAGCAAGCAAGTAGCATTCTTAGAAACATGTTTATTTATTTATTTATGGATAATTGCTTTACAGAATTTTGTTGTTTTCTGTCAAACCTCAACATGAATCAGTCATAGGTATACATATATTCCCTCCCTTATAAACCTCCCTCCCATCTCCTGCCCCATCCCACCCCTCTAGGTTGATACAGAGCCCCTGTTTGAGTTTCCTGAGCCATAAGCAAATTCCCGTTGGCTATCTATTTTACATGTGGTAATGTTCAAGCAGGTTTTAGAAAAGGCAGAGGCACCAGAGATCAAATTGCCAACATCCGCTGGATCATGGAGAAAGCAAGAGAGTTTCAGAAAAACATCTATTTCTGCTTCATTGACTATGCCAAAGCCTTTGACTGTGTGGATCACAATAAACTGTGGAACATTCTGAAAGAGATGGGAATCCCAGACCACCTGACCTGCCTCTTGAGAAACCTGTATGCAGGTCAGGAAGCAACAGTTAGAACTGGACATGGAACAACAGACTGGTTCCAAATAGGAAAAGGTGTACGTCAAGGTTGTATATTGTCACCTTGCTTATTTAACTTATATGCAGAGTACATCATGAGGAACGCTGGGCTGGAAGAAGCACAAGCTGGAATCAAGATTGCTGAGAAATATCATAACCTCAGATATGCAGATGACACCACCCTTATGGCAGAAAGTGAAGAGGAACTCAAAAGCCTCTTGATGAAAGTGAAAGAGGAGAATGAAAAGGTTGGCTTGAAGCTCAACATTCAGAAAACAAAGATCATGGCATCTGGTCCCATCACTTCATGGGAAATAGATGGAAAAACAGTGGAAACAGTGTCAGACTTTATTTTTTTGGGCTCCAAAATCACTGCGGATGCTGATTGCAGCCATGAAATTAAAAGACGCTTACTCCTTGGAAAGAAAGTTATGACCAACCTAGATAGTATATTAAAAAGCAGAGACATTACTTTGCCAACCAAGGTCCGTCTAGTCAAGGCAATGGTTTTTCCCATGGTCATGTATGGATGTGAGAGTTGGACTGTGAAGAAAGCTGATCGCCGAAGAATCGATGCTTTTGAACTGTGGTGTTGGAGAAGACTCTTGAGAGTCCCTTATACTGCAAGGAGGTCCAACCAGTCCATTCTAAAGGAGATCAGTCCTGGATGTTCATTGGAGGGACTGATGCTAAAGCTGAAACTGCAATACTTTGGCCACCTCATGCGACGAGTTGACTCACTGGAAAAGACTCTGATGCTGGGAAAGGTTGGGGGCGGGAGGAGAAGGGGACGACGGAGAATGAGATGGCTGGATGGCATCACCGACTCTGTGGACATGAGTTTGAGTGTACTCCGGGAGTTGGTGATGGACAGGGAGGCCTGGCGTGCTGTGATTCATGGGGTCGCGGAGAGTCAAACATGACTGAGAGACTGATCTGATCTGATCTGAATGTAAGTTTCCGTGTTACTCTTTCCATACATCTCACGTCTCCTCCCCTCTCCCCATTCTCCCCGAGAATAAGTCTGTTCTCTATGTCTGTTTCTCCACTGCTGCCCTGTAAATAAATTCTTCAGAACCATTTTTCTAGATTCCGTATATATGCATTCGAATACAATGTTAATCTTTCTCTTTCCGACTTATTTCACTCTGTGTAATAGGTTCTAGGTTCATCCACCTCATGAGAACTGACTCAAATGCATTCCTTTTTATGGCTGAGTAATATTCCATTGTGTATATGTACCACACTTCTTCATCTGTTCATCTGTCGATGGACATCTAGGTTGCTTCCATGTTCTCAGTCAGTTGTCTGACTCTTTTTGGCCTCATGGACTGTAGCACGCCAGGCCTCTCTGTCCATCACCAACTCCCGGAGTTTTCTCAAACTCATGTCCATTGAGGTGGTGATGCCATCCAACCATCTCATCCTCTGTCGTCCCCTTCTCCTCCTGCCTTTAGTCTTTCCCAGCATCAGGGTCTTTTTCAGTGAGTCAGTTCTTCCCATCAGGTGGCCAAAGTATTGGAGTTTCAGCTTCAACATCAGTCCTTCCAATGAACATTCAGGACTGATTTCCTTTAGGATGGACTGGTTGGATCTCCTTGCAGTCCAAGTGATTCTCAAGAGTCTTCTCTAACACCACAGTTTGAAAGCATCAATTCTTCGGTACTCAGCTTTCTTTATAGTCCAACTTTCACATCCATACATGACCACTGGAAAAACCATAACCTTGACTAGATTGACCTTTGTTGGCAAAGTAATGTCTCTGCTTTTTAATATGCTGTCTAGGTTGGTCATAACGTTCCTTCCAAGGAGTAAGTGTCTTTTAATTTCATGGCTGCAATCAGCATCTGCAGTGATTTTGGAGACCCCCAAAATAAAGTCAGTCACTGTTTCCCCATCTATTTGCCATGAGTTGATGGGACCAGATGCTATGATCTTAGTTTTCTGAATGTTGAGCTTCAAGCCAACTTTTTCACTCTCCTCTTTCACTTTCATCAAGAGGCTTTTGAGTTCCTCTTCACTTTCTGCCGTAAGGGTGGTGTCATCTGCATATCTGAGGTTATTGATATTTCTCCCAGCAATCTTGATTCCAGCTTGTGCTTCTTCCAGCCCAGCGTTCCTCATGATGTACTCTGCATAGACGTTAAATAAGCAGGGTGACAATATACAGCCTTGACGTACTCCTTTTCCTATTTGGAACCAGTCTGTTGTTCCATGTCCACTTCTAACTGTTGCTTCTTGACCTGCATACAGATTTCTCAGGAGGCAGGTCAGGTGGTCTGTTATTCACATCTCTTTCAGAATTTTCCAGTTTGTGGTGATCTACACAGTCAAAGGCTTTGGCATAGTCAATAAAGCAGAAATAGATGTTTTTCTGGAACTCTCTTGCCTTTTCAGTGATCCAATGGATGTTGGCAATTTGATCTCTGGTTCCTCTGTGTTTTCTAAAACAAGCTTGAACATCTGGAATTTCATGGTTCATGTATTGCTGAAGCCTGGCTTGGAGAATTTTGAGCATCACTAGTGTGTGAGATAAGTACAATTGTGCGATAGTTTGAGCATTCTTTGGCATTGCCTTTCCTTGTGATTGGAATGAAGACTGACCTTTTCCAGTCCTGTGGCCACTGCTGCGTTTTCCAAATTTGCTGGCATATTGAGTGCAGCACTTTCACAGCATCATCTTTTAGGATTTGAAATAGCTCAACTGGAATTCCATCACCTGCACTAGCTTTGTTCATAGCTAAACAATGCTTGCTAAAGCCCACTTAACCTCACATTCCAGGATGTCTGGCTCTAGGTGAGTGATCACACTGTGATTATCTGGGTCGTGAAGATCTTTTTTGGATAGTTCTGTGTATTCTTGCCACCTCTTCTTAAAATCTTCTGCTTCTATTAGGTCCATACCATTTCTGTACTTTATTGAGCCCATCCTTTCATGAAATGTTCCCTTGGTAACTCTAATTTTCTTGACGAGATCTCTAGTCTTTCCTATTGTATTGTTTTCCTCTATTTCTTTGCACTGATCATGGAGGAAGGCTTTCTTATCTCTCCTTGCTATTCTTTGGCACTCTGCATACAAATGGGTATATCTTTCTTTTTCTCCTTTGCTTTTTGCTTCTCTTCTTTCACAGCTATTTGTAAGGCCTTCCCAGACAGCCATTTTGCTTTTTTGCATTTCTTTTTCTTGGGGATGGTCTTGATCCCTGTTTCCTGTATAATGTCACAAACCTTTGTCCATAGTTCATAGGGCACTCTGTCTATCAGATCTAGTCCCTTAAATCTATTTCTCACTTCCACTTTATAACTGTAAGGGATTTGATTTAGGTCATATCTGAATGGTCTAGTGGTTTTCCCTACTTTCTTCAATTTAAGTCTGAATTTAGCAATAAGGAATTCATGATCTGAGCCACAGTCAGCTCCCTGTCTTGTTTTTCCTGACTCTACAGAGCGTCTTCACCTTTGGCTGAAAGAATATAATCAATCTGTATTCAGTGTTGATCATCTGGTGATGTCCATGTGTAGAATCTTCTCTTGTGTTGTTGGAAGAGGGTGTTTGCTATGACCAGTGCGTTCTCTTGGCAAAACTCTATTAGCCTTTGCCCTGCTTCATTCCATACTCTAAGGCCAAATTTGCCTGTTACTCTTGGAGAAGGAAATGGCAACCCACTCCAGTATTCTTGCCTAGAGAATCCTATGGACAGAGGAGCCTGGTGGGCTGCTGTCTATGGGGCTGCACAGAGTCGGACATGACTGAAGTGACTTTGCATGCATGCATTGGAGAAGGAAATGGCAACCAACTCCAGTATTCTTGCCTGGAGAATTCCAGGGATGGAGGAGCCTGGTGGACTGCCATCTGCAGGGTCGCACAGAGTCAGACACGACTGAAGCGACTGAGCAGCAGCAGCAGCAGCCAGGTATCTCTTGACTTTCTACTTTTGCATTCCAGTCCCCTATAATCGAAAGGACATCTTTTTTGGATGTTAGTTCTAGAAGGTCTTGTAGGTCTTCATAGAACCGTTCAACTTCAGCTTCTTCAGCATTACTGCTCGGGGTATAGACTTGGATTACCATGATATTGAATGGTTTGCCTTAGAAATGAACAGAGATCATTCTGATGGCAACCCACTCCAGTACTCTTGCCTGGAGAATCCCATGGACGGAGGAGCCTGGTAGGCTACAGTCCATGGGGTCGCAAAGAGTCAGACACGACTGAGTGACTTCACTTTCACTTTCTGTTGACTATGATGGCTACTCCATTTCTTCTAAGGGATTCTTGCCCACAGTAGTAGATATAATGGTCATCTGGGTTAAATTCACCCATTCCAGTCCATTTTAGTTTGCTGATTCCTAAAATGTCGATGTTCACTCTTGCCATCTGTTTGACCACTTCCAATTTGCCTTGACTCATGGACGTAACATTCCAGGTTCCTATGCAATATTGTTCTTTACAACATCGGACCTTGCTTCCATCACCAGTCACATCCACAACTGGGTGTTGTTTTTTGCTTTGGCTCCATCTCTTCATTCCTTCTGGAGTTATTTCTCCACTGATCTCCAGTAGCATACTGGGCACCTACCGATCTGGGAATTCATCTTTCAGTGTCCTATCTTTTTGCCTTTTCATACTGTTCATGGGGTTCTCAAGACAAGAATACTGAAGTGGTTTGCCATTCCCTTCTCCAGTGAACCATATTTTGTCAGAACTCTCCACCATGACCTGTCCATCTTGGGTGGCCCCACACAGCATGGCTCATAGTGTCATTGAGTTAGACAAGGCTGTGATCCATGTGAGAATTTGAGCATGCTCAAAATTCTCCAAGCCAGGCTTCAGAAGTATGTAAACAGTGAACTCCCAGATGTTCAAGCAGGTTTTAGAAAAGGCAGAAGCACCAGAGATCAAATTGCCAACATCTGCTGGATCATGGAGAAAGCAAGAGAGTTTCAGAAAAACATCTATTTCTGCTTCATTGACTATACCAAAGCCTTTGACTGTGTGGATCACAATAAACTGTGGAACATTCTGAAAGAGATGGGAATCCCAGACCACCTGACCTGCCTCTTGAGAAACCTGTATGCAGGTCAGGAAGCGACAGTTAGAACTGGACATGGAACAACAGACTGGTTCCAAATAGGAAAAGGTGTACGTCAAGGTTGTATATTGTCACCTTGCTTATTTAACTTATATGCAGAGTACATCATGAGGAACGCTGGGCTGGAAGAAGCACAAGCTGGAATCAAGATTGCTGAGAAATATCAATAACCTCAGATATGCAGATGACACCACCCTTATGGCAGAGAGTGAAGAGGAACTCAAAAGCCTCTTGATGAAAGTGAAAGAGGAGAGTGAAAAGGTTGGCTTGAAGCTCAACATTCAGAAAACAAAGATCATGGCATCTGGTCCCATCACTTCATGGGAAATAGATGGAAAAACAGTGGAAACAGTGTCAGACTTTATTTTTTTGGGCTCCAAAATCACTGTGGATGCTGATTGCAGCCATGAAATTAAAAGACGCTTGCTCCTTGGAAGGAAAGTTATGACCAACCTTGATAATATATTAAAAAGCAGAGACATTACTTTACCAACCAAGGTCCGTCTAGTCAAGGCAATGGTTTTTCCCGTGGTCATGTATGGATGTGAGAGTTGGACTGTGAAGAAGGCTGATCGCTGAAGAATCGATGCTTTTGAACTGTGGTGTTGGAGAAGACTCTTGAGGGTCCCTTATACTGCAAGGAGGTCCAACCAGTCCATTCTAAAGGAGATCAATCCTGGATGTTCATTGGAGGGACTGATGCTAAAGCTGAAACTGCAATACTTGGGCCACCTCATGCGACGAGTTGACTCACTGGAAAAGACTCTGATGCTGGGAAAGGTTGGGGGTGGGAGGAGAAGGGGACGACAGAGAATGAGATGGCTGGATGGCATCATCGACTCTGTGGACATGAGTTTGAGTGTACTCCGGGAGTTGGTGATGGACAGGGAGGCCTGGCGTGCTGTGATTCATGGGGTCGCGGAGAGTCGGACACGACTGAGCGACTGATCTGATCTGATCTGATCTGTGATCCATGTGATTTAGATTGGTTAGTTTTCTGTGACTGTAGTTTTCATTCTTTCTGCCCTCTAATGGAGAAGGATAAGAGGCTTATGGAAGCTTCCTGATGGGAGAGACTGACTGAGGGGGAAACTGGGTCTTGTTCTGATGGGCGGGGCCGTGCTCAGAAAATCTTTAATCCAATTTTCTGTTGATGGGTGGAGCTGTAATATGGTGGAGGTAATGAAGATAATGGTGACTTCCCCCATGCATGTTACACTCAGTGCCCCAACCCTGCAGCAGGCCACCACCGACCCACCCCTCCACTGGAGACTCCTGGACACTCACAGGCAAATCTGGGTCAGTCTCTTGTTGGGTCCCTGCTCATTTCTCCTGGGTCCTGCCTGGTGCAAAGGTTCTGTTTGTGCCCTCCAAGAGTCTACTTCCCAGTAAGTTCTGGTAGCTCTATGGTGGGTTTAATGGTGACCTCCTCCAAGAGGGCTTATGCCATACCCAAGTCTGCTGCACCCAGAGCCCCTGTCCCTGTGGCAGTCCACTGCTGACCCTACCTCCACAGGAGACGCGCAAACACAGTTCTGTCTCAGTCTCTGTGGGGTCCCTGGGTCCGGGTGCACTCGAGGTTTGTTTGAGTGTCTCTGGCAGGAATGGGGTTTGATTCTAAACACGAATTCGCCTCTCCTACCATCTTGCTGGGGCTTCTGCTTTGCCCTTGGACATACGGTATCTCCTCATGGCTGTTCGCTCCAATGCCACACAGCCGCCATGTTCTAGCTATTGTAAATAGTGCTGCAGTGAACAATGGTATACACAGCCTTTTTCAATTTTGGTTTCCTCAGGGTGTATGCCTCGGAGAAGGCAATGGCAAGCCATTCCAGTACTATTGCCTAGAAAATCCCATGGATGGAGGAGCCTGGTAGGCTGCAGTCCATGGGGTCGCTAAGGGTCGGACACGACTGAGCGACTTCACTTTCACTTTTCACTTTCACACATTGGAGAAGGAAATGGCAACCCACTCCAGTGTTCTTGCCTGGAGAATCCCAGGGATGGGGGAGCCTAGTGGGCTTCCGTCTATGGGGTCACACAGAGTCGGACACGACTGAAGTGACTTAGCAGCAGCAGCAGCAGCAGCAGGGTGTATGCCTAGGAGTGGGATTGCTGGGTCGTATGGTGGCTTTATTCCTAGTTTTTAAAGGAATCTCCATACCGTCTTCCATAATGGCTGTATCAAGTTTAAAAATATGGAACGCTTCACAAATTTGCGTATCCTCCTTGCACAGGGGCATGAAAATCTTCTCTGTATCGTTCCAGTTTTAGTATATGTGCTGCTGAAGTGAGCACTGGAAACATGTTTATTATGTGTTCTTAAACAGATCTGTACATTCTTTGCAGAAAGAGTATAGCTTTCATTAAATGACTATTACTTTTCTCATTGAGGAAGTAAGTAGCATTCTTAGAAACAGCTAGATTACAAGTTTTTTCAAACACTTCTCTACATGAATTACAGATGGTTATAACTTCCAGTCAATGATATAACACTGTTCTTAATGCAGCAAATAAGTAGTTTTTTGAAGCATCTTTATAACAAGTGTCTTTAAACATTTCTCTAAATGCATTGCAGATGGGTGCCACTTCCATTCACTTGGAAAATCACAGAGTGTTTTTGCTCACCACTCAATTCTATTAGGATTAATTATAACTGGCTTCAGTTGCTGACTGACAGTGCACTCCAAGAGAAAATTAAGACCATCACAAGATTCTTTGTGCTTTGGGCAAGCAGCTCTCTTAGACAGTTAGATCTCAGGAAGAATTCTAAGGAACCCAGATTTTTGCATCTTTCCATATATCAGTTCAGTTCAGTCGCTCAGTCGTGTCCGACTCTTTGCGACCCCATGAATCACATCACGCCAGGCCTCCCTGTCCATCACCAACTCCCGGAGTTCACTCAAACTCATGTCCATTGAGTTGGTGATGCCATCCAGCCATCTCATTCTCTGTCGTCCCCGTCTCCTCCCGCCCCCAATCCTTCCCAGCATCAGTCTTTTCCAATGAGTCAGTTCTTCGCATCAGGTGGCCAAAGTATTGGAGTTTCAGCTTTAGCATCAGTCCTTCCAATGAACACCCAGAACTGATCTCCTTTAGAATGGACTGGTTGGATCTCCTTGCAGTCCAAGGGACTTGCAAGAGTCTTCTCCAACACCACAGTTCAAAAGCATCAATTCTTTGGCGATCAGCTTTCTTCACAGTCCAACTCTCACATCCATACATAACCACTGGAAAAACCATAGCCTTGACTAGACAGACCTTTGTTGGCAAAGTAATGTCTCTGCTTTTTAATATGCTATCTAGGTTGGTCATAACTTTCTAGCGTCTTTTAATTTCACGGCTGCAGTCAGCATCTGCAGTGATTTTGGAGCCCAAAAAACCAAAATCTGACACTGTTTCCACTGTTTCTCCATCTATTTGCCATGAAGTGATGGGACCAGATGCCATGATCTTAGTTTTCTGAATGTTGAGCTTTAAGCCAACTTTTTCACTCTCCTCTTTCACTTTCATCAAGAGGCTCTTTAGTTCTTCTTTGCTTTCTGCCATAACGGTGGTGTCATCTGCATATCTGAGGTTATTGATAATTCTCCCAGCAATCTTGATTCCAGCTTGTGTTTCTTCCAGCCCAGCGGTCCTCATGATGTACTCTGTATATAAGTTAAATAAGCAGGGTGACAATATACAGCCCTGATGTACTCCTTTTCCTATTTGGAACCAGTCTGTTGTTCCATGTCCACTTCTAACTGTTGCTTCCTGACTTGCATACAGGTTTCTCAAGAGGCAGGTCAGGTGGTCTGGTATTCCCATCTCTTTCAGAAATTTCCACAGTTTATTGTGATCCACACAGTCAAAGCCTTTGGCATAGTCAATAAAGCAGAAATAGATGTTTTTCTGTAACTCTCTTGCTTTTCCCATGATCCAGCGGATGTTGGCAATTTGATCTCTGGTTCCTCTGCCTTTTCTAAAACAAGCTTGAACATCTGGAAGTTCACGGTTCATGTATTGCTGAAGCCTGGCTTGTAGAATTTTGAGCATGACTTTACTAGCGTGTGAGATGAGTGCAACTGTGCAGTAGTTTGAGCATTCTTTGGCATTGCCTTTCTTTGGGATTGGAATGAAAACTGACCTTTTCCAGTCCTGTGGCCACTGCTGAGTTTTCCACATTTGCTGGCATATTGAGTGTAGCACTTTCACAGTATCATCTTTCAGGATTTGAAATAGCTCAACTGGAATTCCATCACCTCCACTAGCTTTGTTTGTAGTGATGCTCTCTAATGACCACTTGACTTCATATTCCAAGATGTCTGGCTCTAGGTGAGTGATCACACCATCGTGATTATCTTGGTCGTGAAGATCTTTTTTGTACAGTTCTTCTGTGTATTCTTGCCACCTCTTCTTAATATCTTCTGCTTCTGTTAGGTCCATACCATTTCTGTCCTTTATTGAGCCCATCCTTTCATGAAATGTTCCCTTGGTATCTCTGATTTTCTTGAGGAGATCTCTAGTCTTTCCTATTCTGTTGTTTTCCTCTATTTCTTTGCATTGATCGCTGAGGAAGGCTTTCTTATCTCTCGTTGCTATTGTTTGGAACTCTGCATTCAGATGCTTATATCTTTCCTTTTCTCCTTTGCTTTTCACTTCTCTTCTTTTCACAGCTATTTGTAAGCCCTCCCCAGACAGCCATTTTGCTTTTTTGCATTTCTTTTCCATGGGGATGGTCTTGATTTCTGTCTCCTGTACAATGTCATGAACCTCCATCCATAGTTCATCAGGCACTCTATCTATCAGATCTAGTCCCTTAAATCTATTTCTCACTTCCACTTTATAACTGTAAGGGATTTGATTTAGGTCATATCTGAATGGTCTAGTGGTTTTCCCTACTTTCTTCAATTTAAGTCTGAATTTGGCAATAAAGAGTTCATGATGTGAGCCACAGTCAGCTCCTGGTCTTGTTTTTGCTAACTGTATAGAGCTTCTCCATCTTTGGCTGCAAAGAATATAATCAATCTGATTTCGGTGTTGATCATCTGGTGATGTCCATGTGTAGAGTCCTTTCTTGTGTTGTTAAGCACTAAAATATTTTACTTGAGATGTCTGTTCTTTGTGACTAGCAGTAATCTTTAAGCAAGATATATGCTAAACTATGGGCTTCCCAGGTGGCACTAGTGGTAAAGAACCCGCCTGCCAATGCAGGAGACGTTAGAGATGAGGGTTTGATCCCTGGGTTGGGAAGATCCCCTAGAGGAGGGCATGGGAACCCACTCCAGTATTCTTCCCTGGAAAATCCCATGGACAGAAGAGCCTGGCGGGCTACAGTCCATAGGGTTGCAAAGAGTCAGACATGATTGAAGCGTCTTAATATGCACACACATGCTAGACTCTAGGTGTCCTATAGCCCAAAATCACATATAAACTAGCTTCCCTCCATAGCTCTTCAGAGCAGTTCCCCCAGAACTAGTGGGAAGCTGTCTCCTGGGCTATCCCCAGTAAGTTCCCTGAACAAAACTTAAACTCACAACTCTTACGTTGCACATTTTTCTTTAAGTTGATGCACTGTTAAAACAGTGTTGTAAGGCAGCATGCAAGTAGGATTCTTAGAAACATCTTTTTAACTGGTGTTCAGAAAGACTCCTGGACTACCTTTGAGAATGGGTACAATGTCTTTTCATCGGCAGTGCAATGTTTTCAGTACAGCATGCAATAGTGTTCTTGGAAACATCTTTATGACAAGTGTCCCTAAAAACTTCTATTACTACATTGTGGAATGTGTATAACATTTGTTTTCTTTTTTTAGTTGTAATTATTTATTTAAAAAAATTGAAGTATAGTTGGTTTACAGCGTTGTACTAATTTCTGCTGTATAGAAGTGATTCACTTATATACATATATACATTCTTTTTTATAAAATTCACTTCCTGATATGACTTTTGTCAATACGGAAAGCAAATTGTGTGCTTAGAAAAATCTTTCCAAAAATGTTCTTAATTCCATTCATGCCTTAATGAATGGGCATAACATCAATTAGTTCAGTTCAGTATAGTTCAGTCGCTCAGTCGTGTCCGACTCTCCGCGACCCCATGAATCACAGCACGCCAGGCCTCCCTGTCCATCACCAACTCCCGGAGCTCACTCAAACCCATGTCCACAGAGTCGGTGATGCCATCCAGCCATCTCATTCTCCGTCGTCCCCTTCTCCTCCCGCCCCCAACCTTTCCCAGCATCAGAGTCTTTTCCAGTGAGTCAACTCGTCGCATGAGGTGGCCAAAGTATTGCAGTTTCAGCTTCAGCGTCAGTCCCTCCAATGAACACCCAGGATCGATCTCCCTTAGAATGGACTGGTTGGATCTCCTTGCGGTACAAGGGATTCTCAAGAGTCTTCTCCAACACCACAGTTCAAAAGCATCGATTCTTCAGCGATCAGCCTTCTTCACAGTCCAACTCTCACATCCATACATGACCACGGGAAAAACCATAGCCTTGACTAGACGGACCTTGGTTGGCAAAGTCATGTCTCTGCTTTTTAATATATTATCAAGGTTGGTCATAACTTTCCTTCCAAGGAGTAAGCGTCTTTTAATTTCATGGCTGCAATCAGCATCCGCAGTGATTTTGGAGCCCCAAAAAATAAAGTCTGACACTGTTTCCACTGTTTTTCCATCTATTTCCCATGAAGTGATGGGACCAGATGCCATGATCTTTGTTTTCTGAATGTTGAGCTTCAAGCCAACCTTTTCACTCTCCTCTTTCAATTTCATCAAGAGGCTTTTGAGTTCCTCTTCACTTTCTGCCATAAGGGTAGTGTCATCTGCATATCTGAGATTATTGATATTTCTCCCAGCAATCTTGATTCCAGCTTGTGCTTCTTCCAGCCCAGCGTTCCTCATGATGTACTCTGCATAGAAGTTAAATAAGCAGGGTGACAATATACAGCCTTGACGCACTCCTTGTCCTATTTGGAACCAGTCTGTTGTTCCATGTCCAGTTCTGACTGTTGCTTCCTGACCTGCATACAGGTTTCTCAAGAGGCAGGTCAGGTGGTCTGGTATTCCCATCTCTTTCAGAATGTTCCACAGTTTATTGTGATCCACACAGTCAAAGGCTTTGGCATAGTCAATGAAACAGAAATAGATGCACTTCTGGAACTCTCTTGCTTTCTCCATGATCCAGCGGATGTTGGCAATTTGATCTCTGGCGCCTCTGCCTTTTATAAAACCTGCTTGAACATCTGGGAGTTCACGGTTCACATATTGCTGAAGCCTAGCTTGGAGAATTTTGAGCATGACTTTACTAGCATGTGAGATGAGTGCAATTGTGCGGTAGTTTGAGCATTCTTTGGCATTCCCTTTTTTTGGGATTGGAATGAAGACTGACCTTTTTCAGTCCTGTGGCCACTGCTGAGTTTTCCAAATTTGCTGGCATATTGAGTGCAGCACTTTCACAGCATCATCTTTCAAGATTTGAAATAGCTCAACTGGAATTCCATCACCTCCACTAGCTTTGTTCCTAGTGATGCTTTCTAAGGCCCACTTGACTTCACATTCCAAGATGTCTGGCTCTAGGTCAGTGATCACGTTATTGTGACTATCTTGGTCGTGAAGATCTTTTTTGTACAGTTCTTCTGTGTATTCTTGCCACCTCTTCTTAATATCTTCTGCTTCTGTTAGGTCCATACCATTTCTGTCCTTTATTGAGCCCATCTTTGCATGAAATGTTCCCTTGGAATCTCTAATTTTCTTGAAGAGATCTCTTGTTTTTCCCATTCTGTTGTTTTCCTCTATTTCTTTGCATTGATCACTGAGGAAGGCTTTCTTATCTCTCCTTGCTATTGTTTGGAACTCTGCATTCAGATGCTTATATCTTTCCTTTTCTCCTTTGCTTTTCACTTCTCTTCTTTTTACAGCTATTTGTAAGGCCTCCTCAGACAGCCATTTTGATTTTTTGCATTTCTTTTCCATGGGGATGGTCTTGGTCCCTATCTCCTTTACAATGTCACGAACCTCCGTCCAGAGTTCATCAGGCACTCTATCTATCAGATCTAGTCCCTTAAATCTATTCCTCACTTCCACTGTATAATCATAAGGGATTTGATTTAGGTCATATCTGAATGGTCTAGTGGTTTTCCCTACTTTCTTCAATTTAAGTCTGAATTTGGCAATAAAGAGTTCATGATGTGAGCCACAGTCAGCTCCTGGTCTTGTTTTCGCTAACTGTATACAGCTTCTCCATCTTTGGTTGCAAAGAATATAATCAATCTGATTTTGGTGTTGACCATCTGGTGATGTCCATGTGTAGAGTCTTCTCTTGTGTTGTTGGAAGAGGGTGTTTGCTATGACCAGCGTGTTCTCTTGACAAAACTCTATTAGCCTTTGCCCTGCTTCATTCCATGCTCCAAGGCCAAATTTGCCTGTTACTCCAGGTGTTTCTCGACTTCCTACTTTTGCATTCCAGTCCCCTATAATGAAAAGGACATCTTTTTTGGGTGTTAGTTCTAAAAGGTCTTGTAGGTCTTCATAGAACCGTTCAACTTCAGCTTCTTCAGCATTATTGGTTGGGGCATAGGCCTGGATTACTGTAATATTGAATGGTTTGCCTTGGAAACGAACAGAAATCATTCTGTCGTTTTTAAGATTGCATCCAAGTACTGCATTTCGGACTCTTTTGTTGACCATGATGGCTACTCCATTTCTTCTAAGGGATTCCTGCCCACAGTAGTAGATATAATGGTCATCTGAGTTAAATTCACCCATTCCAGTCCATTTTAATTCACTGATTCCTAGAATGTCTATGTTTACTCTTGCCATCTCCTGTTTGACCACTTCCAATTTGCCTTGATTCATGGACCTAACATTCCAGGTTCCTATGCAATATTGCTCTTTACAGCACCGGACCTTGCTTCTATCACTGGTCACATCCACAACTGGGTATTGGTTTTGCTTTTGCTCCATCCCTTTATTCCTTCTATAGTTATCTCTCCACTGAGCTCCAGTAGCATACTGGGCACCTACCGACCTGGGGAATTCCTCATTCAGTATCCTATCATTTTGCCCTTTGTCACTGTTCATGGGGTTCTCAAGGCAAGTATACTGAAGTGGTTTGTCATTCCCTTCTGCAGTGGACCACATTCGGCTGTGGTCCATGTGATCAGATCAACTAGTTTCCTGTGATTATGATTTCAGTGTGAAATCATAATCTCGCGGTGCAGACGCGAGAGACGCCGGCCCGGGCGGCGCAGACGCGAGAGACGCCGGCCCCGGTGGCGCAACCGACCCCAGCGCAACCGACAACGCACAGAGGCGCAGCCAAGAGAAGCTACCCAACGCCTGAGGCCAGGGCCAGCGGCCGAGAGGAGCTGCCCCAGGTCCAACAGGCGGTGGCTGCACAGGCACAGGAGGGCCGAGAGGAGCTACTCCACCTTCAAGGTCAGGAGGGGCGGCCTTGAGGAGACACCCCTCGTCCAAGGTAAGGTACAGCGGCTGCACTTTGCTGGAGCGGCTGTGAAGAGATTTTCCACGACCAAGGTAAGAGAAACCCAAATAAGACAGTAGGTATTGCGAGGGGGCATCAGAGGGCAGACAGACTGAAATCATAACATCAATCACTGATGTAATATTGCTCTCAAGTCACCTATCAAGCATTGTTTTTAGACATATCTTTATTTCAAGTAGTTTTAAACACTTCTTGACATTCATTGCAGAAACGGTGCCACTTCTATTCACCCAGAAAACACTGTTAACTTAGCAAGCAAGTATCATCCTTAGAAACATCTTTATTACAAGGGTTCTCAAAACTTCTCTACATGCCTTGCAAAAAAGTGCCCCTCCCTCCAGGGATATATTACTTTTCTCCATGCAGAATGTGTTAATAAGTGGTGTTTCAGAAATGATCTTATTACAGTGTTGAAAACACTTTTGTACATGCTTTATACAACTGGTATAACCTCCTTTGACTGACTTAAAACTGTTCTAAATACAGCAAACAAGCATTTCTAGAAATCGTTTTTATTACAATTGGCCTTAAACACTTCTCTGCATGAATTGCAGAATGGGTGACAGGTCCTTTCTTTCATATAAACAATGTTTTCAATACAGCATCAGGTAGCAGTTTTAGAAATGTCTTCTCATTAGTGTTCTTTCATTTCTCAACATGTGCTGCAGAGTGGGTGCCTCTTCCATTCACTGATATATAATACAGTTCTCTATGCAGCCAGCAAATAGCATTCACAGTAACATCTATTTACTTTATTATAGCTATTAAACACTTTTTTACATGATTTGCTGAATAGATATAAATTCCATTAAATGATATAATACTGTTCTCAAGACAGCAAATAAGGATTGTTACCAGACACAGCCTTATTACAAATATGCTTTTAAATTTCTCTACATGAGTTGCCACATGGGTACCACTAACATTCACTGTTTTAACACTGTTCTCAATGTAGCCGCAAGTAGCACTCTTAGAAACATCTTTATTACAAGTGTTCCTTTTTTTTTTTGGATAGCTATTATTGCCTTAGATGTTTCTTTAAAAATTGAAGTATAGTTCATTTATAATGTTGTATGTTTCAGTTCAGTTCAGTTCAGTTGCTCAGTCGTGTCCGACTCTTTGCGACCCCATGAATCACAGCACGCCAGGCCTCCCTGTCCATCACCAACTCCTGGACTTCACTCAAACTCATGTCCATCGAGTCGGTGATGCCATCCAGCCATCTCATTCTCTGTCGTCCCCGTCTCCTCCCACCCCCAATCCCTCCTAGCATCAGACTCTTTTCCAGTGAGTCAACTCGTCGCATGAGGTGGCCAAAGTATTGCAGTTTCAGCTTTAGCATCAGTCTTTCCAATGAACACCCAGGATCGATCTCCCTTAGAATGGACTGGTTGGATCTCCTTGCAGTCCAAAGGACTCTCAAGAGTCTTCTCCAGCACCACAGTTCAAAAGCATCAATTCTTCGACGATCAGCTTTCTTCACAGTCCAACTTTCACATCCATACATGACCATGGGAAAAACCATAGCTTTGACTAGACGGACCTTGGTTGGCAAAGTAATGTCTCTGCTTTTTAATATGCTATCTAGGTTGGTCATAACTTTCCTTCCAAGGAGTAAGTGTCCTTTAATTTCATGGCTTCAATCAGCAGTGATTTTGGAACCCCAAAAAATAAAGTCTGACACTGTTTCCACTGTTTCCCCATCTATTTCCCATGAAGTGATGGCACCAGATGCCATGATCTTTGTTTTCTGAATATTGAGCTTCAAGCCAACCTTTTCACTCTCCTCTTTCACTTTCAAGAGGCTTTTTAGTTCCTCTTCACTTTCTGCCATAAGGGTGGTGTCATCTGCATATCTGAGGTTATTGATATTTCTCCCGGCAATCTTGATTCCAGCTTGTGCTTCTTCCAGCCCAGCGTTCCTCATGGTGTACTCTGCATATGTACAGCAAAGTGATTCACTTATACATACATATATATCTATTTTTTCTAGCTTGTTTTCCCTTATAGGTTATTACAAAATATTGAGTGTAGTTGCCTGTGCTATACAGTAGGTCCTTGTTGTTTATCCATTTTATATATGCAGTGTGTGTGCAAATGTTAATCCTCAACTCCTAATTTGTCTCTGCCCCTACTTTGGTAAGCACAAGTTTGTTTTCTATGACTATGCCGCTGCCGCTGCTGCTGCTACTGCTAAGTCACTTCAGTCGTGTTCGACTCTGTGTGACCCCATAGACGGCAGTCTACCAGGCTCCCCCATCTCTGGGATTCTCTGGGTTGCCATTTCCTTCTCCAATGCATGAAAGTGAAAAGTGAAAGTGAAGTCGCTCAGCCGTGTCCGACTCTTTGAGACCCCATGGACTGCAGCCTACCAGGCTCCTCCATCCATGGGATTTTCCAGGCAAGAGTACTGGAGTGGGGTGCCATTGCCTTCTCTATCTATGACTGTGAGTAGATCTATTTCTGTTTTATATGTAAGTTTCATTTGCATAATTTTTTTAGATTCTACATATGTGTTATATGATATTTTTTTTTCTGGCTTACTTCACTTAGTATGATAAGCTCTAGGTCCATCCATGTTGTTGCAAATGGCATTATTTTATTCTTTTTTATGGCTGAGTATTATTCCGTTGTATATATGTACCACATCTTTACTCATCTGTTGATGGATACTTAGGTTGCTTTCATGTTTTGGCTATTGAAAATAGTGCTGCTGTAAACAAATAGGGCACATGTATATTTTTGAATTGTGGTTTTCTCTGGATATATGCCCAGGGATGGGATTGCTGGATCATATAATAGTTCTATTTTTAGTTTTTAAAGGAACCTCCATACTGTTCTCCATAGTGGTATAAATGTTCTTAAACACACTTCTTCATGCCTTGCAGATGGTGCCACTCCCATTCACCAGTGTACACTGTTCTCAATAAAGAAAGCAAGTACCATTCTTAGAAACATTTTTTTTTTTTGGCAAATGTTCTCAAATACTTCTCTCAATGCATTGAGAAATGTGTGCCACCTCCATTGACTGTTACAACTCTGTGGTCAAAGCAGCCAGAAAAAAATGTACTTAGGAACATTTGCATTACAGGTAATCTTAACACTTCACATGCATCACAAACCTGTTCCATTCACACATATAACACTGCACTCAACGCAGCAGCAAGTAGTTTCTTAGAAAAATCTTTATTACAAGCATTCCCAAACATTTCTGTACATGCAGTGCAGAATGGGCATAACTTCCATTCACTGATATAACACTGTTCTCAATGCAGCAAGTGTTAGTGTTCTGAAAAATTTCTTTAAGACGAGTGTATTTAAACACTTCTGTATATGCATTGTTGATGCCTAGAACTGCCACTCACTGATAGAAACTGTTCTCAACTCAGCAAGCAAATTGCAGTTTTAGAAACATCTCTATTATAATTGTTCTTAAATTCATCTCTCTCATTGGAGAAAGGTTGTAAGCTTCATTCACTGATATAACACTGTTCTTCATGCTGCAAGCAAGTAGTTCTCAGACAGGTTTTTATTACCAGTGTTCTAGGTGGTTGTAGAAGACTCTTGCGAGTCCCTTGGACTGCAAAGAGATCCAACCAGTCCATCCTAAGGGAGATCAGTCCTGTGTGTTCATTGGAAAGACTGATGCTAAAGCTGAAACTCCAATACTTTGGTCACCCCATGCGAAGAGTTGACTCACTGGAAAAGACTCTGATGCTGGGAAGGATTGGGGGCAGGAGGAGAAGGGGAGGACAGAGAATGACATGGCTGGATGGCATCACCAACTTGATGGACATGAGTTTGAGTGAAGTCCGGGAGTTGGTGATGGACAGGGAGGCCTGGCGTGCTGTGACTCATGGGGTCACAAAGAGTCGGACATGACTGAGCGACTGAACTGAACTGAACTGAGGTGGTGTGGAGCATCTCTTTTTTCTCTCCCTTTAATTAACAACTATTTGGATATCCTTAACCAAACAGAAGTGCCTCTGCTCATTACATTGTACCTGGACATCCAGGAAGTTCTTACATATCAGATCTCAGTCATGGAATCCAAAGGAGTTGGCAAGCTACCCCCACCCCTATGCCCTGGGATTCGGTAAGAGGGGAGCTGGTTAGTACAGAATTAGGTGGTTACTCATGGGCAATAAAGAATTTGAGGAGGGCCTGTGTGGCTCAGATGGTAAAGAATCCTCCTGCAAGGCAGGAGACCCAGGTTTGATCCCTGCATTGGGAAGATGCCTGGAGAAAGGAATGGCAACCCACTCCAGTATTCTTGCCTGGAGAATTCCATGGACTGAGGAGCCTGGTGGGCTACAGTCCATGGGGTTGCAAAAAGTCAGACATGACTGAGCGACTAAAAAAGTCTGCCTAAGGGGAGAACTGTGTCATGCCATCAGCGTGGGGTAGAGTTTGGATGCAGAGGAAAGGGTAGCACTTACCAAGGGAGCCTCCTTCCCCACGGCAAAGGTGTAAAAGGCTGGGCTTCCTCCAGCTGCAGCAGCAGCAATGTCTCAGGCAGAGTAGTTTGAAAGCAGCCTCTTGATGGAGGACAGGTAAAGTGAAAACGGTGAGTGACTGCCTGGCTCCTCCTGCTGGGCAGGTTATGCTTGGAGGACCTTATTTCTGTCCAGCAGCACTGGCTTTTCTCAGGCGGGACCTCCATGATGGGGAAGGAAGAAGAAAGGAAGCACGTGATAACATCTGTGGGCTTTAAACATGCGCAGGTCCTGCTGGCTGCTTCAGGACTTCAGCAGGACCACCCAGAAGCCTCTGGGGAGCGTCCACTGGAAGATCTCCCCCTGGCCCCGCTGGCATCTCAAAGCTCCAAGTGCTAAATCCACCTGTCTCTCCCCCTAGCCCCTGCCCTCAACTCTGCAGCCAGCTCCTCCTGTGTGCTCCCAAGTGTGGCAGAGAGAATAGGTTAGGAAATCCGAATACTCTCGGAAAGATGGACCAGGGTCCGTGGACAAGTGAGAATCAACAAACTGAGGCTATAGTGCCACCTTCTGGAAGACAAAAGAGAGGTTTCCTGCAGCCAGCGTGGTGAGTTATGAGAACAGAGGAAACACAGAAGGAAGAATTCTACCCCAAGAGAGAATGAGAGTGGAGCAAGTCTACCCCTTATAAACCTAGGCTCCCTGGAGAAGCAACACCAAAGAACAGTACCTCATCAAAGATAACCAGTAAAGAGACTTCAAACGCTAAAGCAGCAATACAGAAACGCAAAGAACTTTAAAAGTCGAGGAAATAACTCCATCACCAAAAGGTATCAACAGTTCTCCAAGAGCTGAGTCCAAAGTCCCAGCACACTGAAATCTATCTGATAAAGAATTCAAAATAGCGGTACTGGAGAAATTCAATAAGCAACAAAAAGAATTAAAACAGCTCAGTGGGACTTCCCTGGTGGTGCAGTGGATGGGAACCCACTGGCCAATGCAGGGAACACGAATTTGATCCCTGGTCCAGGAACATTCCACATGCTGCGGAGCAACTAAGCCTATGTGCCATAACTACTGAGCTTGCTCTCTAGAGCCCGCAAACCGCAACTGCTGAAGCCCATGCGCCTAGAGTCTGTGCTCCACAAGAGAAGCCACCACGATGAGAAGCCCACACACTGCAATGAAGAGTAGCCCTTGCTCGCTGAAACAGAGAACGCCTGTGCAAAAGCAACAGACCCAGCACAGCCAAAAAAAAGCTCAATGATATTAGGAAAAAGATACATGAACCAAATGAGTTACTTATGAAAGACATTGAAAATATAAAAAAGGGCCAAACAAAAATTCTGGAGTTGAAGAATTCAGTGAATGAGTTGAAGAATGAAATAGCATCTGTAGTAAAGCAGAGGGAAGATAGAATAAATTACTTAGAAGAAAGGAATTTTGAAATAAAGAGTTATACCAGAACAAGGATAAAGAATAAAAATGAGGGGAGGGGGCTTCCCTGGTGGATCGGTGGTAAAGAATCCACCTGCCAATGCAGGAGACACAGGTTCAGTCCCTGGTCCAGGAAGATCCCACATGCCTCGGAGCCACTAAGCCCATGCACCATGATTATTGAGACTGTGGCCTAGATCCTAGGATCTGCAACTACTGAGCCATGTACCACAACTATTGAGTCCATGTACCACAGCGACTGAAGTCCTCACAGCCTGGAGCTTGTGCTTCACAATTAGAGAGAGCCCATGCAGAAACAAAGACCCAGCACAGTCAAAATTAAATTTTTTTTTCATATGAGGGGAGACAACCTATCTGTTCAATGTGATTCAATCAATAGGGAATACATTTGAATAATCATGAATCCAGAAATTTGTAGTTTGTGGGTTCTTTTATTGTTTTAAATAAATATTCACTTACACACCTAATTTCTATATTCCTTTCCTTAAAGGACCACCTTCCACAAAATGGATAAGCTGGAGGTCCCTGCAAATGCTAGATCCAAATCTTGGGCTTCAATATTAACCACCCTTTATAAATATAACCCTTGCTCAATTTAAATACAACCCTTCCTCTGACACTCCTACAAAAATATCTTGGCAATACCAATCAATCGTCACTGAGGAAATACAATCTTATATTATTTTTATTTATGCTCTCTGTTTCCATCTTGCTAGCTAGTCTGCACGCCCCATTATGAACCTGTTCATCCAGTCACTTCTGCATTGAAGAAACAAGTCCTGGATTTGTCACTCCTTCATTGTTCTTCCATAAACCCAGATTTCCTAAGTCCAAGGTTACGAGTTGCCTAGGAGATGCCTGCTATTTGATAATGATTGTGACGATACTCATCCTGGGCTTTAAAAAAAAAACCCTCCCCAAATCACTTTTGATGTTTCCAACTCTTCCTCTCTCGGGTCTCTATCCAGAACTAGGAGTGACTGTCTCTTCCCACACCTGCTGGGTGTTTTAAAGATCAGTGAAATTGGTCTAGCAAACGTGTTGAAATCCAGAAACTGTTGCTAAAAAAATGTGAGTCAGAGCCCCTCAAACTGTTTCTTCACTTGGAATTTCCTACCACTCTAAAGTAACCATTCTTTCAACAGAGGAACCAACCCAGTGTTTTCCCACTATTGTTTGAGTCTTGGGAGGTCAAGCCCAGGTGTGTAGGAGCCTATATAACACACTTTGAGGTAGGGGGCGGGCTTGCGCTGCAGTTTTGCTGACTCACTGGGCAGTGGGACAATCAAGCCCAGCGGCCTGACCCAATCAGAGAGCGGGCAGCATGCACTGAGCAAGCAGCCACGGGCTGATTCAACAAAGATGCTTAGAATCTTTTAGCTGGAAGTCCTTGCCATTCTGAGAACACAAAGCCACCACAGGATTCTGAAGTAGGAGAACCAGCGCTGTCACAAAGAACCCAACAGTAATTTCCCAGTGTAAATAATATGCTACCATTTCTGTGTATTTTTTTTTTTAAAGGGACAGAATAACATGTGGCAGAATTCATTTTTGTTTGACTGTGGTTGGACACAAAAGACACTAATTTAAACATTATGCTAAGTGAAAGAAGCCAGGCACAATTGACCACGCTGTGCTGTGCTTAGTCGCTCAGTCGTGTCCGACTCTCTGCGACCCCATGGACTGTAGCCCACCAGGCAGCTCTGTCCGTGGGGATTTTCCAGGCAAGAATACAGGAGTGGGTTGCCATGCCTTCCTCCAGGGAATTTTCCCAACCCAGGGATTGAACCCAGGTCTCCCACATTGCAGGTGGATTTAACTTATATGCTTATATTGCATGTAAGTTATATGCAATGTTAACTTATATGCTTAGAAAATGTTAATTTATATGCAATGTTAAGAACCGTGAACTTCCAGATGTTCAAGCTGGATTTAGAAAAGGCAGAGGAACCAGAGGTCAACTTGCCAACATCTGCTGGATCACTGAAAAATCAAGAGTTCCAGAAAAACCATCTATTTCGGCTTTATTGATTACACCAAAGCCTTTGACTGTATGGATCACAACAAACTGTGGAAAATTCTGAAAGAGATGGGAATACCAGACCACCTGACCTGCCTCCTGAGAAATCTGTATGCAAGTCAAGAAGCAACAGTTAGAACATGGAACAACACTGGACATGTTGTTGGACATGGAACAACAGACTGATTCCAAATCGGGAAAGGAGTATATCAAGGCTGTATAATGTACCCTACTTATTTAACTTATATGCAGAATACATCATGCAAAATGCTGAGCTGCATGAAGCACAAGCTGGAATCAAGATCGCTGGGTGAGATACCAATAACCTCAGATATGCAGATGACACCACCCTTATGGCAGAAAGCAAAGAAGAACTAAAGAGCCTCTTGATAAAAGTGAAAAAGGAGAGTGAAAAAGTTGACTTAAAATTCAACAGTCAGAAAACTATGATCATGGCAACTGGTCACAGCTCTTCATGCAAATAGATGGGGAAATGGTGGAAACAGTGGCTGACTTTATTTTTTTGGGCTCCAAAATCACTGCAGATAGTGACTGCAGCCATGAAATTAAAAGACACTTGCTCCTTGGAAGAAAAGCTGTGACCAACCTAGACAGCATATTAAAAACCAGAGACATTACTTTGACAATAAAGGTCCATCTAGTCAAAGCTATGGTTTTTCCAGTAGTCATGTACAGATGTGAGAGTTGGACTATAAAGAAAGCTGAGTACCAAAGAATTGATGCTTTTGAACTGTGGTGTTGGAGAAGACTCTTCAGAGTCCCTTGGATTGCAAGGAGATCCAACCAGTCCATCCTAAAGGAAATTAGTCCTGAATATTCATTGGAAAGACTGATGTTGAAGCTGAAACTCCAATACTTTGGCCACCTGATGCAAAGAACTGACCCATTGGAAAAGACCCTGATGCTGGGAAAGATTGAAGGCGGGAGGAGAAGGGGACAACAGAGGATGAGACGGCTGGATGTCATCACCGACTCAATGGACATGAGTTTGAGTAAGCTCGGGGAGTTGGTGATGGACACGGAAGCCTGGTGTCCATGGGGTCGCAAAGAGTCAGACATGACTGAGCGACTGAACTGAACTGAAGAGTAGGCAAATCCATAGAGAAAGAAAGGAGATTAGTGGTTGCCAGGTGTAATGTTCAGGTCACTGAAAATGGCTGTTTGCTTGCTCCCTGCACATGCCCTGCTTGATTGGGCCCTGCTGCACTCAGAGGACCATACAATCCTTTTAATTATGGGGCTTAATTAGTAACTGCTTATGTGCGTGCCCCCTGGTTTCCCTGGTAACTGATAAGCCAACCTGACATCAATCCCCCCTATAAATGGTAGCCTTTCCCGAGTAGCAAAGTGGCTGCTGTGTCCTGCCTGTCATCTGCTGCACACGGTGGGATATCGCTCCAGGGCATTTCGATTCGGTCATGTAAGACCCCCTGTCCAGTAAGCTGTTGATGTCTCTGTCACTTGTTCCTGGGCTCTTTCTATGGTCTTAAAGTCGGGTCAATACAAGACTTGCAGGCCTGCAGGGTGCAACCAGCCAGGAAGCTGAGGAAACCTCCGTTGAGTGCCAAGATGTCGGTAAATAAGGATGGGAAACAGGACTGTGGGGGAAATCCTGAGGTGACCATCCACTAACATGTGGGACCTGTAAGTTTAAGTCTCTTTCTAGTTTAAAAGTAACAGCCCTCAGCTCATGGATCTTCTAACTGCCTGGGATGGCTGGTGGATACAGACAAAACACAAGGACCTGGATTATTTATCAGCTGCTGCTGCTGCTAAGTCACTTCAGTCGTGTCCGACTCTGTGTGACCCCACAGACGGAAGCCTACCAGGCTCCCCCGTCCCTGGGATTCTCCAGGCAAGAACACTGGAGTGGGTTGCCATTTCCTTCTCCAATGTGTGAAAGTGAAAAGTGAAAGTGAAGTCGCTCAGTTGTGTCCGACCCTTAGCGACCCCACGGTCTGCAGCCTGCCAGGCTCCTCCATCCATGGGATTTTCTAGGCAAGAGTACTGGAGTGGCTTGCCATTGCCTTCTCCGATTTATCAGCTACTTGGGTGTTATCTATTTGGGTAAGACAAGCCTACCCCCGACCCACCACCCCTGAGCAATTACAGACACATGTTTTAGGGATATTAACTCAGGGACAGACTTGTGAACTGGACATGGCCAGTCACCCCGAAGGGTTTGGTTGGGGCCTGAGGCAATGACAAAATAATAAGAGCATTCTTTGACTTCTGGTCCCAGCTATGGAAGGGGGCAGGGCAACGATATGGCAGGATGGGCCAGCTCTGTGCATCTACAGTGCCTTACAACAGGTGCAAGACATTACAAAAAGTCTACCCAAGACATTGTGCAATGCAAAAAAACAAGTTTGGGGTCTAGAACCGCTGTGTGTGATGTACAGGACCCCCGTGGACATCAATAGTGACCAAGGAACCCAGTTTTCTGACCATGAAGCTCAGGAATGTGCTGATAAAAATAATATAAGCTGGTATTTCCACCTGCCTATGACCCCACTGCTGCCAGGCTAATGAAAGGATGAATAGACTATTTAATAGAGAACAAAACCCTCTTTCAACTTGTGGACAAGGAGGCTAACTCAAGGGTGGCTCAGACAGTGAAGACTCTGCCTGTAATGCAGGAGACCCACGTTTGACCCCGGGTTGGGAATATCCCCTGGAGAGGGGAATGGCTACCTACCTTTCAGTATTCTTGCCTGGAGAATTCCATGGACAGAGGAGCCTGGTGAGCTACAGTCCACGGGGTCACAAAGAGCTGGACACGACTGACTAACGCTACGATCTCGAACACTCCAGGAACAGTGGTCCCTGTGGCTCAGTCATGTTAACCCAGAGGCAACTAGTCAACACCATCCAAGTTCAACTGTTGCCCACAGAAGGACCATTGCCAATCATGGATCAGGAGGGTACCTTGCTTTTGCCTTGGCCACAGGACCTACCTCCAGGGGAACACCTTAAAAAATGGCCTGGAACTGACAGGTAAGTCCCCCGTGATTTGGATTTGCTGCCCAGTAGGGACGGAGAAGGCAATGGCAAGCCACTCCAGTACTCTTGCCTAGAAAATCCCATGGACGGAGGAGCCTGGTAGGCTGCAGTCCCTGGGGTCGCTACGGGTCAGACATGACTGAGCGACTTCACTTTCACACATTGGAGAAGGAAATGGCAACCCACTCCAGTGTTCTTGCCTGGAGAATCCCAGGGATGGGGGGAGCCTGGCGGGCTGCCGTCTATGGGGTCGCACAGAGTCGGACACGACTGAAGTGACTTAGCAGCAGCAGCAGCAGCCCAGTAGGGAATAGGACTCACAAGGGGCTTACAGATCTCACCTGTCTTCTGCCAGCTGTCCTGTATTCAGCACTAGCTATAGGGACTGGGGATGGGTGGGCAGTATGGTATTGCAGGCTGGGACAAAAGCCACAGGCAGGGTGGTGTTATCTCAGAATGCTGTCACTGCTTGTATTTTGCTTAATGGTCATGATCTCCCCTGTACTGTGCCTATTAAGTGTCTTACATTTCATCCCTAGTCTGAGCAGAGGTATCTGTTTGCGGACTGGGTGGCAGGGGTGACCTTGCTGTGAACTGAGTCTCACTGCTGGGTCACTAGTGAAATGCTGTTGTCATCCTCCTCTGGACTTCATGCAAAATTGACCCGATAAGCACCTGTTTCCAAAGTTTGCTCACATCTTCGCGAATCACTATTAATATTTTTAGCATACTAGCTCTCTTGATACTCTCTAGCTGCTTTTGTCTGTATTGCATTTTGGTATTTGGTTGCAGTGACCCTCTACCTACCTGACCTCAGAGATATTACGGGAGAGGGATGAGCCAAGATTGTAAGGGTCAGGCAAAGTGTATAGTGGTGGAGTGTATGGTCAGGCCACTCAAGATGGCTATTTTCTTGCTCCCTGTACACTCCCTGATTGACCAGGCCCAACTTCACTCACAGGACTGTCCAATCCTCCTTATTATAGGGCTTAATCAGTAACATTTATGTGCCTGATTATGTGCTTGCCCCTTGTCCCAGCTGATGGTTTCCATGTTAACTGATGAGACAACCTGATGTCCATTCCCCCTATAAATGGCAGCCTCTAAGTAGTGAAAATTATTGCCATGTCTGACCCACCGCTGGTTGTGTATGGTGGGGAGTTCCTTTAGGACCCTTTGCTTCAGATGAGTGAGGTCCCCTGTCCAATAAGGCACTGATGTCTGTTGCTGTCTCTGGGTTCTTTTTTCAGTCTTGTGGTTGGGCAATTATGAGGCTTGCAGGCCTCTGGAGTGCAGCCCAACACCAGAAAACAGGGAAGGGAGGACTGGAGCCTGACTTCTTAATGGGTACAGAGTTACTTTTTCAGATAGTTTGGAACTGGATAAAAGTGATGGTTGCACAACAATGCAAGTGTACTTCATCCCGTGGAACCATACACTTTTAGGTGGTTAAAATGGTAGGGGCTAATTTCAACATCTGTCACCTTCATGACAACATATGGGAGAAGATGGGTAGATGCAGACAGGAATGAAGGGAAGTTTTTCGTCATGTAACTGCTTATACTTTTGATTTCTGGGACTTAAAAACCAACTCGTCTTTCTCAGCCTGCACGGATGTCACATTGATTTCAATATTTTGACAAGCTATTTAAATATGAGCACCACTTCCCACTCCAGTGTTCTTGCCTGGAGAATTCCATAGCCTGGCGGGCTATAGTCCATGAGGTTGCAGAGTTGGACATGACTGAGCACACGTGCACAAGGCAGAAGAAGACCTGCCAAGTGGAACTGCCCTGCAACGTTTCTTCCCCGCCTCTCTCTCTGGGACACAGAAAAGCGGAGAGTGGGTTCAGCACTGTCTTTCTGTAAATGCAGATTTTGCCATTGGAGTCCCATGGCTTTCTCTCTTTTCCCCCAACTGTCAAGTTGAAGAGAGGCCAGCCTTCACTGCCTCTTCCTGGGCATCATTCTCTCACCAGGCCACCTACCCATCCTCCCTCCTTGCCAAGCGTTTTGTTAATTATTTGTGATGGTTTCCAGCTTCTCCTACATCCAAAGTAGCTAGCCCAAGAAGTCTGCTCTTGAGTGGCTGACAAACCCCTGTCCCTTCCCTCCAACCCTGACAGCCTCCTTCTGAAGGCGCTTTTATGGTGGGGGCACCACATGTATACAGTTGGTGGTGGGCTGCCCTTCCTGGTCCTTTGCTTCCTATGGGCGAAATTTCAGCTCAGCTCAGCCTGGTCCTTCCTTTGAAACTATAGCTTCTTCATAGAACTGTTTTGTACTCCCTTTTTTCAAGGATGAGGTTACCCACTCTGTAATCCAGGCAAGCATCTCAGTTTTAAGTTTTAGTTTCTCCTGGAAATCTGAGTCGAGTTCCCTGATGTGAACAGGAGTCCAAGGTCCCTGGAGATCTTCAACACCTGTAACATCCTCCCTTGCTCTGTGAGCTGCTGAAAACTAGTCCTCCACCCTAGGGCAGCACAGTGATTTTGAAAAGTAATAAGGCTAGCTAGGCAGGCTGCAGACTCGAGGTGGGTGGCTTCCCCCGTGGCTCAGAGGTTAAAGCATCTGCCTCCAATGCAGGAGACCAGGGTTCGACCCCTGGGTCGGGAAGATCCCCTGGAGAAGGAAATGGTAACCCACTCCAGTATTCTTGCCTGGAGAATCCCATGGACGGAGAAGCCTGGTAGGCTACAGTCCACGGGGTCGCAAAGAGTCGGAGACGACTGAGCGACTTCACCTTCACCTTTACCTTCAGGCAGGCTGCAGACTAGAGGTGGGTTAGCCTTGGTTGGATAAGTCTCTCACGCCCCCAAGTGGAAAGAATGAGATATGGACTGACTACCTCGCAAAGAAAGTACCATTAAGAGGGTTCTTGACTCTGGCTGCAGTTCCCATACAGGGTACGGGTGGCCACTGCCATGGGAGCTTCTTAAGCATGTGATGAAATCTGCCATAGGTTCAGGAAGGAGGTACAAGGATTAGGCAGTGAACACACTTTCTGACATGCTTTTCTGTAGCTGCGCCCTCTTCTCAGCGACTCTGCCTTTATTTGTATAAGTTTTCCTCCTACCTCATGCTGAGCCTAAACTTTCTAGATCCTAAGAAAAAAGGCCTTTAATTCCTGGGCCCAAGTTGTAGCCTCTTGACATCTGATCTCCACTGTTTCTCGTTCAGCTCAGTCGTGTCCAACTCTTTGCAACCCCATGGACTGCAACACGCCAGGCTTCCTTATCCATCACCAATTCCTGGAGCTTGCTCAAACTCATGTCCATCGAGTTGGTGATGTTCTCATTCTTTCAGAGGCCCCTCCAGTCTCCACAGAAATGTCCCAAATTACCTTTCTGTGAAGGTCAGTTCTGTTGATCAAGATTCAGGAAAGAGCTCTTGGGGGTTACTTCTTTTTTATGGAAGATACTTCAGTTATGGTTCAGTGTATTGCTTCTGTTTCTTTACTATAACTCAGCTGTCATCATGTGAAAGCTTCCTTCTCTCCCAGGCGAGAGACCCTCTTTCAGTCACCTGCCTGGGGAGAACACATGGGTCCCAATCCCCTTCTCCTCAGGTTTCATCAGCCTAAGATGCAGCTTGACTCGTGCTACTTTCTTGCTCATAGTCTTCCTGCAAGGAATAATGATCTGGTTTCCTATCCCTTAAGATGTGGAAACAGAACCCCAGACCTTGACCTTTTTTATTTTAAACCAAGGTTGCAGCTCCCTTTAGTGAAGTACCTGGGGCTGCAGCCAGCCTTCTGCCACTCTCCTGAGCTTCTAGCCTCTCTCACCCTGAAGTCTTCCAGGTTCAGCCCCTTCCTGCCTCTTGGCCTGGCCTCCCACCATGCTCTTCTGTGCTATCAAATTGTGTGGCTAACTTTCCCCTAATGTTCCTTGTTCTCCTGCTTTGTTATTGGGCTCAACCCCAATGCTGCTTCCTCCCAGAATTCTCACACACAAGTGCTTCCTCCTCTGGAGTCCCTTGGCTTCAAGCTGCCTGTCTTAGGACATGAAACTCTCAAACTGGCGTGAACCCTTCCCTTGTAAGCCGTCAGCATCCAGAGGCTGAGTCTTCATCACTTCAATCTTCCTGGAGCCCAGTACCACCAGCAGTGTTCACACAGTGCAGATCTCTCAAACGTTGTTCAGTCAAGTTGTGTCCAACTCTGCATGACCCCATGGAGTACAGCACAACAGGCTTCCCTGTCCCTCACCAACTCCCAGAGTTGGCCCCAGTTCATGTCCATTGAGTCAATAATGCCATCTCAAACGTAGCTAAATACAAATGAATGAATCTTGGGCGCATACTGGAACCAGGAATAGTTACAGTGAACTTTGGCAAGTGTGTTCTAATTGCCCACTGTGATTTCCAGACTGTAGTTTGGACTTCATGACAGTGGCTTTACCTTTATATTGACATGAGTGGGTACATGGGGACTGAACAGAAAAGTGCAGCCAGAGGGACCTAGAGCTCAACACAGGGCTCCCTCACCCAGAAAAGGGGTCGGCAAATCTGCCGTAAAGGGCCAGACGGTAAATATTTTCAACTTCATGGGTCATACAACTATTGTCACAATGACTCAACTCTGCTGCTGCAGCATGAAAGCAGCTGTGCCCACTACATCAACAAATGTGGCCGTGTTCCAATCAGTCTTTACACAGTGAACCCCAGCTGTGGCCTGCAAAATGTACTTTGCTGACTTAGACTAGGGAACCTGGCCTTGTGGCTTAAATTCTGAGTCTGTTTTATCATTTGTTAAAAAAGTTGAATGTAAAGTCCTTGTGTGGAAATGACAAGAGTAAGTGAACTGGGGGAGGTGAAACTCTTAGCACCAGTCCTGCAGCATCTTGCTTGTTTAGTCAATAATAATTCATATTGTTAAATGTCAGCCAAAGAGACTTTCCAATGTTAGCAGATCATTCTCATCCCACAACTTAGAAAAAAAGAAAAAGAAAAGCTAGGCTTAAAGCCACTTGGAATTAACAAAAGGGACTTCAGATACCTGAACCTATTCCATCCAGGGCAGTGCTGGCCTCAGGCTTGGCTGGACACAGGTTTTTGCACATGTTCTTCCTTCTGCTTGGAATGTCCTGCCCTCCCTCACTTCCCTGCGCCTGCGCCGAGTCCTTCTCAACCTCCAGGCTTTAGCATATTCTTTCGAGAAGCCTTCCCTGACTTCTCACTTAGAAAATCTCCCTACACAAGCTTTTATTTTTTAAAAAAAATATTTATTTGACTGTGCCAGATCTTAGTTGTGGCACGCAAGAACTTTTAGTTACGGCATGTGGGATCTAGTTCCCTGATCAGGGATCGAACCCAGGACCCCTGTCTTGGGAGCATGAAGCCTTAACCACTGGGCCACCAAGGAAGTCCCTGTCCTATTTTTCAGAGTCTATTTGTGGCTTCTTCTGTGAGGAGCTGTGATTGGAGGGTTGAGTGCAGCCTTCGGAGAAAGGAGTATTTGGGAAAGGCGTCAGTGGGGAGCAGCCACAGTGGGGCGGGAAACCAGGATGGTTCCAGATGCCCCAGAAGGCGAGGGCAGCTGTAAAGAGAAAAGTAAGACCGCTGCTCTGTCTTCTCTCTCGCCTCTGTTTCCTCCTGTCTCCTCTTCCTTCTCCCTCTGCAGTTCCTTCCAGTTAGTACAATGAATGAATGTTTTCATTTTGGATCTCTTGACCAAACACAGAACAAGCTGGAGGTCAGTGGTTATCAATATCAGTTAGTAATCCCATAGCCCATGACAAAGACTGTTTTCTGCACCAGGTTTAGTAAGGCTGCTTTGAACCCTCTGCTCAACTAGACCTCAACCTTCTGGCTTCCCCATCTGTCTTTCCATTGCCCGGTTTTAGCAAGAATCCTAATAAATTCCTCAATAGCTGATCAGATTCCTCATCCCTCACCCTTCAGACCTGATCTTGCCAGCCTGCGGTTGGCAAGAATCATCTCAAGTCAGAGTAGTCGAAAACCCCCTCACACCTGATGTTTCCTCTCAGTGATTTTTCATCCACTGACCTGCTATAAATGGCTATAAATCCCCACTTGCCCACGCTCTGTGCAGAACTGAATCCTGTTCTGTACTGAGGTCTCTCTTCCCCTTTTGCAACTGTCCTGAATAAAATCTGCTTATATGACTTTACTGTCCAGCTCTGGTTTTCTTTGATACCCACCCTACTTCCAATATCAAATAGGGCCAATATTTTGAAACACTTGAGTTAAGAAGCCCAAATGGGAGAGGCTACAGCACGGTATTTTGGTCATCAAATCTGTAACATTTACCTCATGCTAGATGCAGCTGAACATACAAAAACAGATACCATATTTCCTGGCCTTGAGCAACATTTGATGTGGATAATAAAACAAGAGAACCAGTGGGCCAATACTTATTACAAATTATTTTATGTGGCAAATGAATAACCTTAAGGATTTTTTTTTTTTCAGATTTAATATATTTGCCTGCTTTACCAACTAAGGTGATGGAGTGATAGAAATAGAGGTAGAAAATGGAGTTTGCCTCCATCTCACAGATTCCAAAATAGTTAAAGTTCACAAAGGCAAGTAGGGAGCAGGAACAAACCAAGAGAGACGTTGACAGAAGCAAGACTCTAACACCAACTTAGAAGATGCAACAGGGCCACTAGTGAAATGAAAGAGCAGCTTCCTGGGACTCCACTCTGCCTCAAGGTCAGCAGACAGAAATGGACATGAGTCCAGAGGAGCCAAGGGCTGCAGCTACAAACACACATGGCTCCCCTGGCCACCTCCTCCTGGGTCTCCAGTCTCCTCTCCAGGCAGCCTTCCTAGTTCTCTACCTAAACCAGAAACCTAACCATGCACACCCTCGCCCCCCTGCTTTTGGCACCTTTTGGTGCCTCTGCACAGCCTAACTCCCCAGCCCTTCACCTGGTCTACAGGGCCCCCACCATCAGATCTGCCTCCCTGGGACTCCCACTTCCAGACCCAGTGCCCCAGGGCACTGGCCAGGCTGTTCCTCACTCCCTTCTGTTCACCCTGCTCCCGGACAACAATGCCCTCCTCTGACCTTCACACGGTTGACCTCTTTATCATCAGGACCTGGTATGGACATCTTCCCCGAACCCTTCTCCAGATGGACAGGAGCACTCTGGACCTCCTGCAATGACTAGTTTATGTGACTTGCTTTCCTCTGGACACTGAGTTTTTGAAGAAAATGGCTACATCTTACTCATTTTTAGGATCCTCAGCACTAGGCATGATCACCCAGTTTGGCAGGGCTGGGGTGGGCGGCGCATGGGCGGAAAGAAGGCTTTCCTAGTGGCTCAGATGATAAAGAATCTGCCTGCAATGCGGGAGACCCGGGTTTGATCCCTGGGTCAGGAAGATCCCCTGGAGGAGAGCATGGCAACCCACTCCAATGATCTTGCCTGGAAAATTCCATGAATAGAGGAGCCTGGTGGGCTACAGTCTATGGGGTCTCAAAGAGTCAGACATGACTGAGTGACTAAGACTTTTCCAAGGCAGGGAAGAGGGCTCAAGGCACTGTTTCTTGGTGATTTAGCGTATGAGTGGGGTTTAAAGGCTGGTTCTGCTGTTTACTATCTGGGTGACTTCAAATAAGGTTTTTGAAGATACTAAGGAAAACATATCTGGTAACACTCGTCTGGCAGGGCCATTGGGAAGCCTGAGTGAAACCAGGCATCTTAAAGCATTTAGCGCTGCTCAACCAAGGTTGTTTGTTTGTTTTTTTCATTCCCATGGGGGCCCCCACTGGAGGCCCTAATGTAGCTGGTGACAATAAGCAAATTCTGTTTACCCAAGACACATTTAATGGTAAGAATAGAGATAAAGGTCAACTGTCGATAAAGATCAGGTTCCGGTTTTGCTGAACAGAGCAGCATTGCCCCTTCCCCTCACTGCTTCGAGCAGCAGTGTTTCTGGATCTCTCCTGCAAGCCACAGGCAGTGCAGGATGCGTTTCTTCTCGGCAGCCAGCTCCTCTTCCGAGAACTGGCCCAGGAGTTTCTGGACAAATATATTCTGATCTTTCAGGAAAATATTCTTATTGATGCCTACGTTGGGCATATTCTCCAGGGACCCAGACCTGAAATGGAAGCTTAAACGTCTGTTTCGCTTTAGGCCGGGTGCTTTCTCTTCAATCCAGGTCAGCGGGCTGCGGAGGCGAGAGGCACAGTGTTAATTTCACTGAGGGCATGTGGATGCTTGCTGGCACCTGAGCACCCCCTGCTAGATCCTCACTGTGAGCCCATCTCTCCTGCAGCTGCTGCATCCCGACCTCCACCAGCCTCCCAGAGGCCACGGTGACCGCTGGCAGCTCTACTGACCAACGGTCCTTTTATTCAGTTTTGCCACCAGGCAGGGGAATCTGTGCAATGATTTTGGTGTGAATAGCAGTTCATTATTCAGGACTTTCTACCCTGAGCCCTGAGGATGCAGACCTGAGATTCTGGAGCAAACTGTTGTTTCCAAGTGTATGCGCATTTTTATGGGAAAGAATTCTTAGAGTGCTTTCATCCCATTTTCAAAGAGGTCTGTGATCCCGCGCACATGCCAGAAAAGACTAAACGCTCTCTGACTGCTTGCAAAGCATCTGTTTCCATTTCACATGTGCCCCCCAGGTCAAGGCCAAGGTCAGCACTCACAAAAATCTCCAGTCCTAATGGGACAGACCCCACTTCCCTAAAGTTTCTCCTTTCTCTGGGTTTATCTCTTCTGTCTTTATAGTAGATAATAACTGTGTTACCTGCTTAATCAGAAACAGAGAAGCCTAATTAGGCCTTTAATCTAAAGAAGCTTCACTGAATAATATGACAGCAAAAATACAAAATCTGCTTTAAAAAGTATTCTAAAAACAATACAGCATTGATTTAAAGACTTTTACAAGAAAAAAAAAATCCGTAATTCTTTCACCTAAATAAAAACCTCTTCAGTTTGAGACAATCCTTTCAAATATTGTCTATATGTATGTGGCATATAAACCCTAAGGTATAACTAATTTTTGACTATGTTTATTTAAAAATACCATCCTAATACTGCTATGATGATTTTTGTCTGCATATCATGGACAACTGATTATATAATTCATTTACTATTTTATTATTGCCAAATATTTAAGCTCTTTCTAATTTTAATTTAATATGGATAGCCTGCATTCAAACTCTTCACACATATGCACATAATACAGTTTTCCTTCCTTCTTCTGGGAACAAAGTTTCAGGAAGTCTTAAGAGGACTTGCTCTGGCTACTTCTCTTTGCCTTCCCGTCCTTACTTACAGGGTTGAGTCAGTGTCAAGGACAAGGCAATCTTGTTGGATGGCTGTGATATGAACAGGGAAAGGGTTCCATCCTGAGCAGGCATCAGGGTCTTGTCTCTCAGTACCATTCCTTGGATTCCTTCCCCCTTCCCCCGAGGCTGCAGTCAGGCAGGCCCAGGATGGGCGGTTTAGACCAGTATTGCTAACGGACAAAGCGGAACTACCTTATGTTTGCTCTCTGCCTCTAGAGGGATGGGACATAATAAAGCTAAATATATAGGTATGGGAGGACTTCCCTGGTGGCCGAATGGTTAAGACTCTGTACTTCCAATGCAGGGGGCACGGGTTTGACCCCTGGTCGGGAAACTCAGGAAACTAAAATCCTACATGTGTGGCACGGCAAAAAAAAAGAAACCAAACAGATATAAGGTGTAAGGTTGCAAGAAAGGGGCCCAAACGGATCACTTAAGATTGTTTTGAGTGCTGCAGGAAGCTCAGGGTAAATGAACCCTCGCTTCAGCTTACCGAGACCTACACTAGAGAGTGAGTAAAATGTTTAAGAGAAAAATATGTTAAGTACATAAAAGGGGAACCATGCCAACACCTACACATGCAGGGAAACTTCCAGAGAGATGTGGACAGAGAAACTTCCTCCTTTTGTGGTCCCACCTGCTCAAAATTTGGTTATGCTGTTTCTTGTTCATATATATATATATATGTATATATATATATATATAAAATTTCTGGCCACACCATGTAGCATATGAATCTTAGTTCCTTGACCAGGGATTGAACCTCTGCCCCCTGCATTGGAAGCGGGGAGTCTTAACTGCGAACCATCAGTGGGAGTCTCCCTGTTCACATATTTAAGTGAGGACATCAGCTGCTGGGACTTTACTGTCAATTAGAGTGGACCTAAAGGTGGCCACGGGTCCACCCATGTTCTGGGCTTGGACAGCTCTTAGCTCTAGGCATCCTGACCCAAACCACAAGGTTGGACTCAGACGGCTCCTCTGGTCCTCTCTGGAATCCTCCACTTGCAAATATCTGCATTCACCAGCCTGAGCTCTGACTACCTGCAAAATGCTTCTTGCTTCTCACCTTCCATACGAAGGTGTACACCCACAGCCACAGCCTCATTCCTGTAGTCAGCACATGTCTCACGCACAGTAGAGGCGGCGATTTCTAACAGTGTTTTTCTAACAGGACGAGGGGGTGGGGGGTGCATCTGGCTCTGGTCCCAGTCCTACCAACCAGCTTCAACAAGAGGACTGAAATGTGCACCTCTTCTATATAGGTTTGGGTTGAAAAAGTGTTTGAAGGCTTACTTTTACAAAGTTTGAAAACGGCTAGTAATATGGAAAGAACACAGGCTTGGAGGTGAGTTTCACTGGGTTTTCCTGGATGATCTGGGGCCTGGGGTTAACGATACCTACTTCACTGATAGGTAAGGATGAGGTAAAGACAAGGCCTGATGTATTTTCAATGATATTCCTTTTTTTTTTTTGATATTCCTTTTTTGTGCTCTTCCTGTGCATTGTGGAGGAGAAGGCGTGATCATTCGGGGACTGCAGGCAGGCTGCTTGAGCATGATTCTCACATAATCATTTATTAGCTGTGTGCCCTTGGCGAGTTTCTTAACCTCTCTGAGCCTCAGGTGATCAAAATTTCCCAGGTGATCATAATAATGCCCATTGCAGACAGTTGGTATAAAGATTATATGAGAAAATTCTTGTAAAAGTGCTAGGCCCTGGCACATTAGCAAGAATTCAGTGAAAGTGAAGTCGCTCAGTGTTCGACTCTTTGCGACCCCGTGGACTATAGACCACCAGGCTCCTCTGTCCATGGGATTCTCCAGGCAAGAATACTGGAGTGGGTTGCCATTTCCTTCTCCAGGGGATCTTCCCAACCCAGGGATCGAACCCAGGTCTCCTGCATTGCTGGTAGATGCTTTAACCTCTGAGCCACCAGGGAAGTAAACGTTAGCAAATACTAGCACTTTGTACAGCAGGGCTTCAGGCAATGATCCCAGGCTCGCTGGTCCTTTTACTGTGACCTTTCAAGGTTATGCCTCCCCACCTCCTCATCTCCTGCTGAGGTTCTGCTCTGTTCCTCTATGTTGTTGGAAGGCGGCTCTAACTTAAGGAACTGTGTCTGCAAACAACTCGCAGAGGCTCCTGATGTTTTAAAGACTTGTTATGAAGCATTTTATCTTGAAGGGTGTTTGCTGGTGAAAGAGCTGCATTTCGTACCAGATGGGACCCATCATGATGTTGGTTTCCCAAATGGACCAAGAGGACTTGGTTTCAAAAAACAAAACATCAAGGATATTCATGTAAAATCTGCAAACATTTAGTGATTATTTCTGGCGTTGTATTTTCTGTCATTTATGGACTGACGGATGTTTATGGAAGATGCTGGGAATTAAAGAGTATCACTACACCCAACTGGAAGAATTATCAGGCTGTGTAATGAACCAGGATCAAATGGAGGCTTTAGCAATGGAGGAACCAAGAGACACCACCTCAGTACCATCTTATAGTCAACCTGAACATCTTTGTACTATTTTAAAGTCTCTTGAACATTTTTAAATGAAAAAAAATAAAAGAAGACTTGGTATGGAAAATAAAGAATCAGTATTTGGGGAACATTACAATAGTATGATGTGATAAAGCTGATAAAGAGCTGGGTATGATACAGGCAAGCTGAGTACAATGTTAATGGCAAGATCTAGGTGGCAGCTGTACAGATGTTCACTGCAGAGTTCTTTCAACTTCACCAGTGCCTGAACTTTCACAATAAAAAAATGTTGGAATGAACACAGGTCACAGATGTAACTGGACTTCTGCTCCTGTATCTGATATTGCTCACTGTGTAGCTTAGGCAACCTGCTCATATCTGTGTGTTGTGTCTGAGTCACTCAGTCATGTCTGACTCTTTGCAACCCCAGGGACTGTAGCCCACCAGCCTCCTCTGTCCATGAAATTCTCCAGGCAAGAATACTGGAGTGGGTTGCCATTTCCTTCTCCAGGGCTCCCACAGGGAAAATTAGTATTGGATGCCTCAAGTCCAAGGGAGCTCCCTGGCGCATCTTCATTATTAGAGTGTTCCTCCTTTGTAAAGCACTTCTGACTGGCAGATTGTTTAACTGTGAGCCATTTGGGGGCTCTTCTGATCTAAACATATCTAACATATCAGATCTGTATGCTTCTCTTAACCTTATGGGGCGACTAGGAGGAAGGCGTGAAGCAACATAAGTGAGATTTCAGCACCTGTCCCACTGCAGAAGCAGATGGCTCTTCTGGAGTCAGGGGTGGGGGTCTAGGTCCCTGGGTCTCCCCAAATTCTTCTTCATGAACACACAAGGATGTCCTTATATCGCCCCCCTCCTCATAGCTTTTCCCAACTTACCTTTTGTTCTCTGTCTCCAAGCACACGGTCATCTTCATATACTGGTCTTCCTTTCGCTCTTCCAAAGTGGCAGACACGAGAGAAAGCTCCCCGAAGAGGGAGACCAGCCAGGTCAGGCGAGAGATGCCGCTGAATGCAGGGAAGCCAAAACGCTCTTCTTCCAATGGGGCAGCTGTGGGGAATCACAGACGAGGCGGGGACTGGAGGGGAAAGGCTGACAACTGGGGGGTGACAGGGAGCCGACAGATGTGGCTGGGGGTCAGGACACACAACCGTGCCTCGTAGCGGGGGTATGCGAGATGATTCTCACGCAGACTTTCAGAAAAACGCCTCCCTTTGATCCTGCTTCTGAAAATCAGTGTGTTGGTAAGATGTTTCATTGGAAATTGCAGGTTCTCTGGCCCACAGGGAAATAAAAATGTTTCGGGCTCCTCACGTGTATATGTTGTGTGTGTGCGTGTATACATATATATATATATATGGCACACACATATACATATATATTCTCTTAGTAACTTGAAGTAAAAGAAGAATTAACATATTTTAGTCCTGCCAGCCTATATTCCTATAAATATATAACTGTGTAAATTATAAGAGGGCGAAGGAATCATGATAGCTGTGAAGAAAACAGTAATACCTATAGACTACATCAATATCAAGATAATTGATACAGTGGTGTTTTTTTAGACTTCCATATCTATCATCTCAGGTACAACAGTACATTCCAAAGAGGATCTGGGTGAGAAACCTGGTCAAGATGCTGCTCCCCTCTGTTCCCAGTCTAAATTTTAAACATAACTTCAATTTATAAGATATCATATCTGTTACACTGATCTTTAAACCACAGATTTCTTGTAACTTGATACTGACTTAAAACAACTCATGAGTATGTTCTAAAGAAGATCACAAACAAATCAAATAAAAAGGTAAATAATAGCAAACCAAGACTATAAGTTTCATAGACTACAGGGTTTGAAATCACTAGGATCTAAGTGTCAAACTTACACAGGAAACACAGCTCCCTCTGGGCTGGTCACCGTCTGCTCCTGCTCTTTGCAGAGGACTGAGCAGCCGTCACAAATCTGAGCCCCAGAGTCATAACTATTGGGTCAACTTTGTGAAGCTACCCACCTCTGAGCTTCATTATGAAAAAAATCTGTATGACAGGGGTAATGAATACCCACTTTATGGGATTATCCTATGAATTAACATGAAATAATGTGTGTCACATACTTAGCACAATTCCTTGTGAAGATTAATGGTTATTATTATTTGTTGCCACAACGCTCATTAGATGGTCATTTTAAAGGATGAAGATGGATCACAGCCTTAGAGAATGATCTTCTACAGTGGGGAAGAGAGCAGGGATGAGATAGTTAGGGAGTTTGGGATCGACATGTACACTCTGCTATATTTAAAATGAATAACCAACAAAATCCTGCTGTACAGCACAGGGAACTCTGCTCAGTGTTATGGCAGCCTGGATGGGAGGGGAGTTTGGGGGAGAATGGATACATGTGTATGTATGACTGAGTCCCTTTGGTGTCTACCTGAAACTATCATAACATTGTTAAATGGCTATACTCCAATATAAAATAAAGAAACACACAAAAAGCAATAAAATAAAGGATGAAGATGGATTCTGAAATGAGATTCCACTGTATTTTCTGGAAACTCGTGAAGAGATTAATGGTTTTCCCACTTAAAAATGTCAAGACTTTCCTTCCTGTAATGCAAGTCCTTGGGAAAGGTGGCCCAGATGCTTTAGGGTGCAGAGGTGGAGGCTCCAGCTTGTTCATTTCCTACTGCTAATGCCTTAGGGTACAGACAAATCTAAGGAGTCCACCCAAAGGAGACTGCAGAGCTGGAAGCTCCAGGTTGTTCATTTTCTACTGCTAATGGAGGTACTCCCAGAAAGACCAACATAAATGGATGAATATGTAGTAGATCGGTTATTCTGGCTGCAGCTAATGTTCTGATAACTTGCTGGAGGAAGGAAGGGGCTATGCATATTCTATTTGCTGCATGCTGCTGCTAAGTCACTTCAGTCATGTCCGACTCTGTGTGACCCCGTAGACTGAAGCCCACCAGGCTCCCCCATCCCTGGGATTCTCCAGGCAAGAACACTGGAGCGGGTTGCCATTTCCTTCTCCAATGTGTGAAAGTGAAAAGTGAAAATGAAGTCACTCAGTCGTGTTCGACCCTTAGCGACCCCATGGACTGCAGCCCACCAGGCTCCTCCATCCATGGGATTTTCTAGGCAAGAGTACTGGAGTGGCTTGCCATTGCCTTCTCCGATAGAGAAGTATAAAAATATTCTCTTCTCCAAGGAACCTTTTCCTCAGTCCTTTTTAAAAGAAAGCTTTCATTTTTAACCTGTGGAATATAATCTCCAATTCATCAGAATTTCATGAGAGAAGCTTCTGCCTAATCGACTGGGCCTAAGTATAAATGTGCTTCAGATTTCTAACACATATTTTACCCAAGGCCCACCAAGCAATCAAATCTCATTTGAGGAAAGAAGCAAAATAGATATTTTTATTGTCTGTGGCTATTTGGGAAAATTAAATCGGCCTGCAGACACTCTTTGGCAGAAATGAATCCAAGTTTACATCCTAGAAAGCTATGAAAGAACTCAGCCTCCCCACCTCACCCCGCCCCGCCTCACCAGTTACACGTGACCTGTGATCCCACCCAGGACTGACCTGTGAAGAGGAGAGACCCTTTCAGCAGGTCCTTCCCCACCACTTCTTTCTTCAGGAATGCAAACTCCTCCATCAAGAGTTCAACATGCTCCTCATGCAAGACTTTCCCTGTCATGACAAGGATGGAGTGAAAAAGGCAGTTATCATCAACTGTGTTATTTGTAGGATATACACAAGAAATTACTAGGGGATCAGCTGGGCAACTTACTCTTATATGATTCAAGAAGCAGTTCTCTGTACTGTATTAAATTTACTATTCTGTAAGTCTGTCATTATTTCAAATAAATCATCTTCAACAAAACAAATAGTTATAGCAACAAAAATATGAGAGCAAGCCAGAAACAGGCATGGATTATGAAATAAGAACTTCTTAGGAGAAAATGAAAGGGCATCTTGCAATGAATGGACTTGAAGTCTCAACTCATTCATTTTCTCACACATATTTCACCAGCTTTCTAAAATAACTAGTAATTTATGAAATTCTCAAGAACCATTTTGGCCTCATCTTTCAAAATAGGGTGTTTTGTCTATCTTAGAAATAATAAATGCTTTTAAATTTGGGAGGAAAATGAGAAGTAAAAATACCATGATCCTATTTACCAGAAAGAACCACTACTAATATATTGGTTTATTTCCCTTTTGTCATTCTGCTGTGAATTATTTTTCATGATTGTGATCATACGGTAGAAACAAAATTATTTTTAGTTTTAAAGTGTAAATGTAAATTCATGTCATTGTAGAAAACTGAGAAAATGTGAAAGCGCATAAAGAAAAAAATGAAACCACTCAGAATGCTACCAGTTAATCACTGTTGCCATAGTGTTTCATTTGCTTTTTTTCCCCTCTTATGTGACAGGATGTTGACACTGATGTTTAAGTAACACAGGAAAGATCTCAGATCCTAGCTGAGAGATAACTGGAAAGGAAGTTTGGTAGTAGATAATGTCACTGTGGGTATAAATGACCGACAGGACATGGGCACTAGGGAACTTTCTGGAATAATAAAAATGTTCTGATCTTGACTGGAGTAATCATTACATGGGTATATACTCTGTCCAAATTCATTTAACTCTGCACTTAAAATCTCTGAATTTATCACAAGGAAATTCTATTTCAAATTACAAAAACTCAGATAATCAGGTGAACACCAGAATTATTATTCAATTTCTTCACTGGCTTTGGTGTTAGCCTGTTCAGAGCTAGTTTTGTAGAAGAAATAAAAAGTACTTCTCAGAAATTCTTGTGTCATAGGGTTCGTGATTTGTAACTAGTTTAACCACCGGCACAAGTGCTAGAAAAGCTTATCTCACTTGTTATTTAAATGTGTCAGAGTCGGCAAGCTATCCCATCTGATTGGTGCAGTAACAGATGGGGCTAGAGATTCATTTTATGTGTGCCCATGAAAACAAAAATATGATTTTCCATTCTATTTGTGATATTTAAAATGCAAAGAGTACCCTTAACCAAGCAGTAGTCAACTATATGATACCTAATGCTGAAACTATTTTCTATGGTGTCCTGGGTAAATATGTTGGAACAGTCATGATTCTTAGAAAACTCTTTCTTGTATGAAGATGAGATCTCCATCTCTATTATTCTACCCCCTACCAGCAGAAGCAATACAACATAAATTTATTTTCTCTTTCTATGGAGAGCTTTTAATGTATCTTGTTTCTCCTTTACATTAAATATTTAAATTTCTCTAGTGATTTGTTCAAATTATGTGTAACTTTTTAAAATTTGTTTCTGTTTTGGGGGGCTATACTGTATATACAATTTAGTACCTTCTTAACAATTTTTAAAAATGTATTATTTCATACTACTAAAACAAATTATGCTCATTATAGGACACATGAAAAATAAAGTAAAATAGAAAGTAAATAAAATCATCCAAAATACCACTACCAAGAAATAACCACTATTAAAACAAATTGTCCACGCATCTGTATTTATTTTAAAGTGATACTACATGTAGTTCTGTAACCTGTTTTGTATTTGGTCATGTATCATGTACCTTTTTTATGACAGTAAGAATCTATGACTTTTAGAGCCTGAATAGTATTCATCAGATGAAAATACCACAATTAACCATTAACCATTCTCTTTTGAATACTGAATCTGCGTGCCAATTTTTGCTCTTAAAATGTTGGCATGAACGCTTCTGTACAAAATAATTTTTTAATGTATTTCTATAAAATTAGGTTTACAAAAGATCTGAACTTTTTACTATTCTTTGATATGTATTTTGACTTGCCCAAATTGTTCAATTAATGATGTTGCATTTGGGGCTTTCTAATTATTGTGCATCAACATTCCACTTGAGGTCAAATCCTCTCTTCAATTTTGATTGCTCTGATTCTCCTAAATTTATTTATTTTTTAAAAAATTGTAGTAAAACACGTAATATAAAATTTACCATATTAACCAATTTCCAGTCTACAGTCCAGTAGTATTAACTATAAGGACACTGTTGTACAAAAGATCTTTAGAATGTTTTCACTTTGCAAAACTGAAATTTGGTACCCAGCTAAAATAACTCCCTCTATTCCTCCACACCATCACTTCATGGGAAATAGATGGAAAAACAGTGGAGACAGTGTCAGACTTTATTTTTTGGGGCTCCAAAATCACTGCAGATGCTGATTGCAGCCATGAAATTAAAAGACGCTTACTCCTTGGAAGGAAAGTTATGACCAACCTAGATAGCATATTAAAAAGCAGAGACATTACTTTGCCAACAAAGGTCCGTCTAGTCAAGGCTATGGTTTTTCCCGTGGTCATGTATGGATGTGAGAGTTGGACTGTGAAGAAAGCTGATCGCCGAAGAATTGATGCTTTTGAACTGTGGTGTTGGAGAAGACTCTTGAGAGTCCCTTGTACCGTAAGGAGATCCAACCAATCCATTCTAAGGGAGATCGATCCTGGGTGTTCATTGGAAGGAATGATGCTAAAGCTGAAACTGCAATACTTTGGCCACCTCATGCGACGAGTTGACTCACTGGAAAAGACTCTGATGCTGGGAAGGGTTGGGGGCGGGAGGAGAAGGTGACGACCGAGAATTAGATGGCTGGATGGCATCACCGACTTTGTGGACATGGGTTTGAGTGAACTCCGGGAGTTGGTGATGGACAGGGAGGCCTGGCGTGCTGTGATTCATGGGGTCGTGGAGAGTCGGACACGACTGAGCGACTGAACTGAACTGAACTGAACTGATTCCTCCACACCACTCCCTAGCAGCCATCCTTCTATTTTCTGTTTCTATGACTCTAACTATTCTAGATACTTCACATAATCTCTTTGTGACTAGCTTATGTTACTTACCATAATATTCTCAAGATTCTTCCATGTTGTAACTTGTGACAAGATTCACTTCTTTCTTAAGGCTGAATAATATTCCATTGTATATATTGACCACATTTTCTTTATCCATTCATTCATCAATGCACATCTGAGTTGTTTCCACTTCTTGGTTATTGTGAATAATGTGCTATGAACCAGAGTGTGCAAATATCTCTTCCAAATCCTTTAAAGTCTTTTCAGTTTATACCCAGAACTGGGATTGCAGGATCATATGGTAATTCTAGTTATAAATTTTTCAGAAACCTCCATACAGTTTTCCAGAGTGACTGAACCATATTATATTCCCACCAATAGGGCACAAGGGCTCTAATTAATTTCTCCACACTCTTACTGGCATTTGTTGTTTTGTTTCGTTTCTTTGTTTTGTTTTGGCCATACTGTGTGGCATGTGGGATTTTAGTTCCCTTGCCAGGGATCAAATCCGTGCCCCCTGCATAGAAGCTTGGAGTCTTAACTACTGGACCAAAAAGGAAGTCCCCGTTTCGTTTTTTTTTAATAGTGGCTATCTTCATGGGTTTGAGGAGATATTTCAACGCGGTTTTGATTTGCATTCCTTTAATCATTAGTGATGTGTGCTCAGTTGCTCAGTCATGTCCGACTCTCTGTGGCCTCATGGACTGTAGCCCACCAGGCTCCTCTGTCCATGTAATTTTCCAGGCAAGAATACTGGAGCGAGTTGCCATTTCCTTCTCCAGGAGATCTTCCCGACACAGGGATTGAACTCGCATCTTGCATCTCCTGCATTGGCAGGTGGATTCTTTACCAGCTGCCATGTAAGTTTCTGTACCAATTATGGTTTCCCTGGACCCAATGGTCTTATAAACAGCAACATTAGCTCAAAGAATTGTGGACATCACAAAATATGGTTCTTTTAGACTTGAGAAATACACGCCCTTCAATAGTGCCTTAATACTCTATAATCTCTAATTTGAGTAAGGAAAAAATTCAGGCTGCTCTCAGAAGGACTTGGAAGTGAGATTCAATTCAGACCGATGGTCCCTCAGTTTCCTCTGGTGACCCTATAAGAAACAGGGAAATTGCAAATTCCCTGTACATCTATGCCTTTCTCTAGTGTGAATTCTCCAGTGTTCAAACAGATTTGCTCGTCAACTATTTCCCACATTTAGTGTACTCGTAAGAAACAGCAACCCACTCCAGTACTCTTGCCTGGAGAATCCCACGGACGGAGGAGCCTGGTAGGCTACAGTCCATGGGGTCGCAAAGAGTTGGACACGACTGAGCGACTTCACTTTCACTTTTCACTTTCAAGGCCTTTCTCCAGTGTGATAATCATTAGTGACAACGAGCATCTTTTTGTATGCCTGTTAGCCATTTGTAAATCTTCTTTGGAGAAGTACCTATTCAGGTTCTTTGTGTATTTTAAAATCAGGTTATTTATTGTTGTTGTTGAGTGTTAAGAGCTCTTTATATAATCTGGATATTAACCCTTATCAGGTACCTGATTTGCAAATACATTCTCCCGTTCTGTAGGTGGCCTTGTCACTCTGTTGAGTGTCTCCTTTGTTGTGCAGAAGCTTTTTTTAGTTTAGTGCAAAATCCTATGTCTACTTTTGCTTTTGTTGCCTGTACTTTGGGTGTCACATCCAGAAAAAAATCACTGCCATGGCCAACGTCCAGAAGCTTTTCCCTACATTTTCTTCCAGGAGTTTTATAGTTTTACACCTTACTTTTAGGGCTGTATGAGTTAAAATGGTATAAGGTAAAGGTACAACTTCATTCTTTTGCATGTGGCTATCCATCTCTCCCAACACTTTCTGTTAAAGAGACCGTCCATTCCCCCACTGTGTGATCTCAAAGACCCTTGTCAAAGATCACTTGAACATCTATATAGACAAGGGTTTGTTTCTGGGCTCTCTATTCTATTCCATTGGACTATATGTCTTTTAAAAAATATTTCTTTATATTTGACTGCATCAGGTCTTAGTGGTGGCATGTGGGCTTCTCTCCAGTTGAGGTGTTCAGCAAGGCTCAGAGGAAAAAATGTGAACTTCAGAGCCCAGAGGGATTGAAATCAAATCTCCACCTCTCATTTAGTGGTCATATTACTAGCTTTTTGATCTGGTACAAAACTTTTTAAAAAAGTATAGTAGATGTACAATATTATATAAGTTACAGGCATACAATTTTTCAAGGTTATGCTCCATTTCTGGTAGAAAATTTTTGACTTCTCTGAGCCATGGATTCCTATACATAAGCTAGAGAAAATACCTACCTCCAAGGATTTCTAAGAGAATTAAGCAAAATAACATATGCTTAGAAGAGTTTCCAAGTTCCCAGTATTAATAAACGGTGCTCCTCTTGAGAAACAACAAAAACTATAAACTGTGCACATCAGACAATCAATTACCCTAATCTAGGCGTTTTTCCATTAGCAATACAAGTATCACATGTATAAAAACAAGACAGTATAATATTAGCGTAAGTGGACGCTAATTCATATTTTTCATTAGAGTAAAAGTCTTGAACAAAAGTCTGCAAATTCCCACCCATCCCTCTGCCCTGTTGTTCCTCCACAAACACACCCCCACCCCCACGCTTGATGTGCCTACAGTATAGGGGCTGGGCTGGGAGCCCCTGAGCCAGTAACATATCTGACACAGGGTTGTTTATAAGGCAAAAGATGGTACCATAGAAGTCTTAGAGGCAGGAATTCTTAGTAAGAGGGTGTGTGCTCCAGACGCACAGAACATACATCACCTTTCTGCTCGGCCAACTCCCACAGGTCCTTAGCTGCCACCCAAGACAGTGTCATGGGATATTCCACAAGGACATGCTTTCCAGCATTCAGGAATTGCCTTTGGAAAAGAGGGATAAATACAGATAAAATGTACTTCAAATGTACCCTGCATGACAGATTGTGAAAAATGCACACAAGTCTCCGGGTAAATGTGTCATGATGGAATGCAGATGAGAGTCAGGGCCAGGGAATGGGGAGGACGAACTGCATCTCGTGCTATTTTCTACTAAGCAGTAAGAGAAAGGCTTTCTAGTTATGCGCTCACTTGAACATTCACCCATTTATCCATTGACATATCCAACCAGGGACTATTTACCAGTTATTCTGGAGGAGAAATACAGCTGTGTCAACAGGTAAAGTGTCTATTACCACAGTCAGTTCCCAACTCCCAGAGTTGGTGATGGACAGGGAGGCCTGGTGTGCTGCAGTCCTTGGGCAGCGACTGAAAGTCGCTTGGTTGTGTCCAACTCTTTGCGACCCATGGACTGCAGCATGCCAGGCCTCTCTGTCCACCAACTCCTGGAGCTTACTCAAACTCATGACCATGAAGTCAGTGATGCCATCCAACCATCTCATCCTCTGTCATCCTCTTCTCCTCCTGCCTTCAATCTTTCCCAGCATCAGGATCTTTTCAAATGAGTCAGTTCTTTGCATCAGGTGGCCAAAGTATTGGAGTTTCAGCTTCAACATCAATCCTTCCACTGAATATTCAGGACTGATTTCCTCTAGAATGGACTGGTTGGATCTCCTTGCAGTCCAAGGGACTCTCAAGTCTTTTCTCCAATACCACAGTTCAAAAGCATCAATTCTTCGGCGATCAGCTTTCTTCACAGTCCAACTCTCACATCCATACATGACCACGGGAAAAACCATAGCCTTGACTAGACGGACCTTTGTTGGCAAAGTAATGTTTCTGCTTTGTAATATGCTATCTAGGTAGGTCATAACTTTTCTTCCAAGGAGCAAGCATCTTTTAATTTCATGGCTGCAGTCACCATCTGCAGTGATTTTGGAGCCCCCCAAAATAAAGTCTGACACTGTTTCCACTGTTTCTCCATCTATTTCCCATGAAGTGATGGGACCAGATGCTATGATCTTAGTCTTGCCAATGTTGAGCTTTAAGCCAACTTTTTCATTCTCCTCTTATATTTTCATCAAGAGGCTCTTTAGTTCTTCTTTGCTTTCTGCCATAAGGGTGGTATCATCTGCATATATGAGGTTATTGATATTTCTTCCAGCAATCTTGATTCTAGCTTGTGCTTTATCCAGTCCAGCATTTCTCACGATGTACTCTGCATATAAGTTAAATAAGCAGGGTGACATTATACAGCCTTGATGTACTCCTTTCCTGATTCGGAACCAGTCTGTTGTTCCATTTCCAGTTCTAACTGTTGCTTCTTGACCTGCATACAGATTTCTCAGGAGGCAGGTCAGGTGCTCTGGTATTCCCATCTTGTTAAGAATTTCCCACAGTTTGCTGTGATCCACACAGTCAAAGGCTTTGACGTAGTCAATAAGGCAGAAGTAGATGTTTTTCTGGAATTTTCTCACTTTTCCCATGATCCAGCGGATGTTGGCAATTTGATCTCTGGTTCCTCTGCCTTTTCTAAATCCAGCTTGAACACCTGGAAGTTCACAGTTCACGTACTATTGAAGCCTGGCTTGGAGAATTTTGAGCATTACTTTACTAGCGTGTGAGATGAGTGCAATTGTATGGTAGTCTGAACATTCTTCGGCACTGCCTTTTCTTTGGGGTAGGAATGAAAACTCACCTTTTCCAGTCCTGTGGCCACTGCTGAGTCTTCCAAATTTGCTGGCATATTGAGTGCAGCACTTTCACAGCGTCATGTTTTAGGATTTGAAATAGCTCAACTGGAATTCTATCACCTCTACTAGCTCCATTACCACATGACAGCTATAATAAAGACCACAAAACTCATGGCAGCCATTCCTGTCTGAGGCAATTGGAAAACATTTCACTAAGGCTCTGAACTGGGTCTTGAAGTATAAACAGGCATTTTGCAGGTGCCAGGGGATGAGGGTGTTTCACAATGAGCAGCATAGGCAGGGGCTTGGGCATTTATGGGGCTTTGTCCATTAAGACATGGTGTGAATTTCAGCGTTTCTGTGTGGCAGGGGAGGGGAGTGAGAGAGAAATGAGGTCCTAAGAGGAGCTGGGAGTCTGATGTAAAGGAAGGACCCGGAGTGCTGTGCTCAGAAGTCCGGCTTTTATGCTCTAGATATTCTAGGGGACAAACATTGATAAGTATGGGAATTATATGATTACTTAGTTCAGGTCTTCTCTGGTGCCAAAGAAGGTTAAGGGGATCCACATAAAGGTGCTTCTGTCCATATTTAAAGTGAGTGTGATAAAAAGAGAACAGCTGGCTTCTGGGCAACCACACTGTGGAAGTAGCTGTAGTTTAATGTCAGAACCTAAACAGAAAACTGAGCTCCAGGTGCAGGTGGCACTGTCTTGTTAGCTGCCAGGTTTTCCATGGGGCTCTTCCTTCCAGGCTCCATTCCACCAAATGCCTGGAGAGCTCTAGGCTTTGCATTCAAAGGTGGGGCAGGGGGTAGGGTATGTGTGGGGGAAACATTTCATTTCTCTTACTCTATGAATATAATGCAACCTCCCCAATCTTAAGCCACCACTGTTTCCTTAATCATCTCATGGCAAAAAACACTTTCTATTAAAGAACTCCTAGAGATAGTCTCCGGAGAAGGCAATGGCAAGCCACTCCAGTACTCTTGCCTAGAAAATCCCATGGACGGAGGAGCCTGGTAGGCTGCAGTCCGTGGGGTCGCTAAGGGTCGGACACGACTGAGCAACTTCACGTTCACTTTTCACTTTCACACACTGGAGAAGGAAATGGCAACCCACTCCAGTGTTCTTGCCTGGAGAATCCCAGGGACGGGGGAGCCTGGTGGGCTTCCGTCTATGGGGTCACACAGAGTCGGACACGACTGAAGTGACTTAGCAGCAGCAGCAGCAGAGATAGTCTCAGAGAGATTTCATGTTGTTTAAAGTGCAAAAGATAAAATGTTGGAAGCTGAAAGAACTATGGCATTTCTCCAAAAAAGACATTGGCTCCATATCCTAAGTTGTAAGTTATATGCTGAGAAGAAGGCAAATGTTGGTCGCTCAGTCATGTCTGACTCTGCGGCCGGTGGACTATAGCCTGCCAGGCTCCTCTGTCCATGGAATTCTCCAGGCCAGAATACTGGAGTGGGTAGCCTTTCCTTTCTTCAGATCTTCCTTACCCAGAGATCGAACCCAGGTCTCCCACATTGTAGGCAGATTCTAAGAAGGCAGGCACTAGTCAAACTACTCTCAATAAATTTTTTTACAATGAAATAAAGCACTTTAATTATTAACATGTCTAATGTTTTAAATTATGGTGAATTAAATATTAGTTCTACTATATTTTTCATGTCCTTATGCCTTTATAACCCATAGTGAGAGTTGACATTTTGACAACAATTTTTTAAAGTCCTGGATCCATCCCACTGATTATTAAGATCCCTGTGTAAGATGTCAGCCCAGGTATTTTCATTGTCCTGTACTACTGTGCAAGGTGAGGATTTGAACACCCACCTGATGTAGTCCTCGTGGCTGGAGCTCTCACTGCAGATAAAAGCAACCTCGACCTCTTGACTGGAAAGAGCATCTTCCAGAGAAATTTGCGGCACCTCATCAATGCTCCCCAGCTCTCGTCTGTTTGAGAAGAACAGACAAGTGGCACTCAAAGCAGGCAGAACATCAGCTGAGAATAAATGGGTGCCATCCTGCTCCCCAGCTCCCAACAATGTCCTGGTGATCAGCTTTTGGAAATGAAGAAAGCAATTTCTTCCATCTCATTTCCAGGGCACTTTCAGCACAGAGTAAGAAACAGAGCCTCCAGCACAGAGTAAGAAATTGGGGAACTGGCATTGAGTGCCGATACCACTGCTAACAACCTGTATGATGTGGGAGCCTTTGAATTTACGTCATCTCTAAAATAAAAAGAACGGATCTCCTGTTATAAGAAGTAATCCCTATGGTCACTGCCAGCTCCAAGCTCTTGGCCAGACAGTAGGACTACCAAACCTAATCCAGATCCAAGACACTAACACGTCTGAGGGGCACAGTACTGTGTGGCTTTGAGCTCCTTCACGTTCATCACGGCCTTGTGTCCGTCAAGCAGAAGGTGGGCATCACTGCCTCCTTTATAGCCGACCTGACAAAGGCCAGAGAGGCAGGGGCTCCACAGCTAACTGTTGTAGGGGCAGGACAGGAGCCTGAGTCTTCTGACTCCCACACGGTAAGAAGGACCCCTGCTTTAGAACAGCTGAGAGTGCTGGCTGCACACTGCCCTGGGGCCGAGGCTGGAGCAGAGCAGCAATCCTCCAACAAAGGTTGTCACAGAGGAAATGGGGTAGCTGGCAGGAGGCTTGGGGGCAGTGCAGAGCCTCCTTGAGTGGCAGCAGCCAGAGGGCAGCTGGGGAAGTTTGGCTGCTGAAGAACATTCTGGTAGGTTCTTTCCTCTGGGGGCCACACATCTGCACTGCTTGGTCTGACCAATGCCTCTTGCATGCCTCCCTGTGCCTTCCCAGTAGGGAAGATGTGGTGAAGAGAAAAAGTTAAAATTTTACATAACCTCCTGCTCGTTTTGCCTCTGTAACTCAAGCTTGCTCCTTGCAAAGTCTGGAACATATAGCTCACGTAGTCTCAGAAAGACTTTTAACACTAGGAATTGGAGCTTATCTCACTCACCCTTGTCCTGCTTTTTGCAATTGCCCAACCCTGCAAACCTGCTTAATCATGCCTGTCCATGTAAAGGTCAAGCATCCCCCTCCCCATCTTGACTGCTGTTCCCATGCTCACGAAACCCCTTAAACCAGCCTGTTAGCAGCTAGGTTTGCCCTCTATAGTCTGTCTATAAAAACTCTGTAACCCCTTTGTTCGGGGCTCAGAGCTTATAGTGTTAACTCTTCTGGGCTCACTGGCATAATAAACCTGAGTTATTCAATTCTCCAAGTGTGGTGCTTGGTTTCTCGATTACTGGATTCTGCAACAGTGGGAAATGAGCTAAAGTCCTCAGCTTCTAGCAAGCTCGGTCTGGTAGAGGGAGGAAGAGACTCCATAACCACAACACAAGACTAACAGGAGGCGGGGTCTTCCCTGGTGGTTCAGTAGTTAAAACTCTGTGTTTCCAATGCAGGGGGCACGGGTTTGATGCCTGGTTGGGGAACTAAGATCCCATGTGCCGTGCAGCATGGCCAAATAAAAATAACTGGAGTAATGCTGTGCCAGGGGTGCAAGTGGGAGATTCCAGGAAGGTAAGGAACACCCAGTTCAGGGTTTCAGAAGAGGATTCCTGGAGAGATGACAGGTCTTAGCAGGTAGGTTGTGAGGAACAGACCATGTGGCGAGGGGACAGTGTGATAACAGCAGGGGCGTGGTAAAGCGAGAGGAAGGGAGGATGAGCTGGCCATCCTATGGGACCTGGGCAGGTTAGGCATGGCGCCAGCTGGCAGAGGAGGGCTGATGGGGAAGCAGAAGCCCCCCTTCAGCCCGGAGCCCTCGTACGTGAGATCCCAAATGCAGGCAGTGGAGCAGGGGGAGGAACAGTGCTGCTAATCGTGATATCTATCAAGTCTCCCATCTGTGCTGCTCCCTTAGAATCCTCCTGGGAGGGGAAGACTGACCAAGGACAGGTTGCCAGCACTTCTGGGTTGCCTCTGTGCCCCCAAATTCACTTTAAGTCCTTAAGGAAGGGCCAGGTTCTGAGACAGGCAAACTGGAAGCAAGCAGGTCCCATAAAATATGAAAGAACTTCTACATGGACCATCATGATGGTTACTTAAGCTCGTCTAAGTACTGACATTTAGGTGATTTCTCTAAAGCACTAAAAAGCAGAGACCTGCCTGACTTGCTCTCTGCCCCAATGCCTGGGCTGATACAGGGCCTACCTCAGCTTCACAATGACTGCTGACAACTGACGTTACATGCTGTGAGTTTTGTAAGTAGTGTGTGTGGAAGTGGTGGGGGTCAAGGAGGAGCTGAGGGTGAGTAAGGGAAGAAGAAACGCAGTGAAAGTTAGGTTTTGGCTGAGTTACAGGAGATAAATGATAATCCTTAAAAGCAGGGTTCAGAATTATCAAAGGGGAAATGAATACATGGTGTTTAAAAGCCGGGCTTTGGAATCAGATAGATGTGCACTGGTGTCCAGCTCTTCAATTTTTCCAGCTGTGTGACATCAGGCAAATTACTTAATCTCTCTGTGGTCAGCTTCTGTATCTGTCAAGTAGGTCGATATTGGCACTGATGTCAACTAACTGGTCAGGCTTACAAAGCCCAGGGCCCTGGGAAGGCTGTCATGGATAACTGATGGAACACACCTAAAGCCTTCTTTCAGGCCAACCCACGTGTGTTCACTGTGCCCCTCCTGTCACCGTCAGGCGCTGTGCTCACCTTCCCCGCCTCTGCCTTTGCAGTCCCCTACAGGATGACTCACTGCACGTCCCAGTTGCAGGGCCAGCACTCTTTAGTTCCCAGACCCGTCTGAGATCTTGTGGGGCTGACCCTGCACAGTTCCCTGGAATGACCCCAGAGCTGGCTTGCTCTCTCTGGGGTCTGGAGAACCCTAATCCATTGCACCCAGCTCTCAGGGAATCACAGGGCACAAAGCAAAGCCACCTGGACACGAAGCCAATCAGGTTCAGGAACGCTGAGGAAGCGTGTGGATTCCGCAGGTCCCGGATCCGAACAGAGCCGGCTCTGCCGACGCCGACCACCACCACACCAAACTTCCTCTCGGGCTGAAACACACGGGATCAAGGTGGGGCTTTAAAATGGTCCAGGCTCATACTTACAATGTTTAACTTGAGTATTTGTGTCCCCCGCTGCCGTGTATAGATGCTGAGCTTGTTTGGCTTGAGTACAATATCAACTGAAAAGACCAAATATTTTTCATTCTGACAAAATTTAAAATCCAACAAATATTTATAAAAATCTAAAAGAACACCCCCCAGATGAAACAGTCTGGGAAGATAGCATAGAACAGTAAAACAGACACGTGGGCAGGACCAGTCAGGGACCAGACAAGCAAGCCAGGAGCCAACACAGATCACAGAAGCCACAGCAGGGGAAGGGGAATGAGACTCCCTGAAATGCAGGGCTGGAGAGAAGTTAGCTCCCCGCAAAATATTTCTGTAGCCGCTCTGACCTGTGTTATCCATGGAAAAGGCTCCTTGTACACTTGGCTCTCCACCCACTTCTACTGCCACCTCCCCCTAATGAAAGATCTTCATCTTAAAGCTGTACCCAACCCTAATCTGGTACCTCTGTCCTCCCTCAATCCCTCCTCCAATGGATGTTCAAATCTGATGCAGCGGAGAGTCATACAGAAGTGACAGTGCTCAGTGAGATTTGGGGGGACAGGGCACACAGTCACACGGTCACCTTATTCAGACTCCTCACCACCCTGGCTTTCCAACTAATGTCACACTCACCCTACTGTGACAGCTTACTCATTATTTGGGTACAATGCATATAGTATTGGAATGAAAAATCAACTCAAGCTTTTCAAGTTATATAGCAACTTACTGATAAAAATTCTCTCTCTATATAAACCTCAAACCCAGTTCTTCTTGGATGCCTCCGAGCACAGAAACTCGAATGTCCCCCTTAGATTCCTCTTTCCTTCACCTTTGTCATCTGGGTGTCACCATTTCCTACAGAGTTTGCCCCCTTCCTGCATCCACTGCTCTAGTCTTGGCCCAGGACTTCTTTGCCTCTTGCCTAATGATCTGATAAATCCCCTCCTGGTCTCACCCTTCCCATGGGTGGTACCCCGGCCCGCCAGAGCAGATGCTTCAGATGAAAACTAAGTCTTTCCCCGATTAAAGCTCTTCATTTTCCCAGCTGTTACAGACTGAATGACTGTATCCCTCAAAAGGCATATTGGGATCCCTGTCCCCCAATATGATGGTAGTAGGAGGTGGAGCCTCTGGGTAATCAGGGTGAGATGAAGTCATGAGGGAGAAGCCCCCACGAATGGGGTTGGTACTTTTCTAAGAGTCACAAGACAGCTTGACTCCTCTCCACCCATGTGAGGACATGATGAGTCAGCAGACTGCAGCCCACAAAGTGGGCCCCCATATCTCAGCCTGATCTCAGACTTCCAGACTCTGAACTTCAAGAGAATTTCTGTGGCACTGTACAACAGCCCAAACCATGAGACAGTTTGTGAGAAAACAATTGAAGGGGAAAAAAAAATCCAAGTCCATGTTTTCTACCAAACACAAGTCCTTCCACAACCCAGCTCCAGCCTGCTTCTCCAGCACTGCCTCTCAGTCACCTCCTCCATGTGTAACTTTAGGCTTCCGACCTTATAGGAACACACAGGACTGTTTGCTCCCTCCCAGTCTTTGCACATCCTGTTCTCTTTGCCTGGAAGGAGCTTCTCCCTACCATCCACGGGGGGATGCCTTCAAAGCTTTCAAGACCTGGGCATCTTAAACCATATGAAGGCTTTCTGATGCTATCAGTTTTCTTTTTTTTTTTTTTTGGCATATAATGAAGATCACCCATTTTGTGTACAGTTCTATGGGTTCTGACCAACACACATATACCTAGCACAATCAAGACAGAGAACAGTTCTATCATCCCCTCCAAAATTACCCATACCCCTTTGCAGTCACCTGTTTCCCCTTCCAGGCAACCATTAACTTGTCTACCATCCCAGTAGTTTTGCCTTTTCTAGAATATCATATAAGTGAAATCACAATATGCAGTCTTTAGGGTCTGGCTTCCACTTAAAACAATGCATTTTTTATCTATGTTGTTATGTAACAATCATTTCTTTTTATTACTGAGTACTAGTCATAATAGCTTGTTTATCCATTTGGCAACTGAAGAACATGATGCTTCTGGTTCACATGAATTCATAATTTATTCAATTATGAATAAAGCTGCTATAGATAGTCATGTCCTACTTTCTGTGTAAGCAGAGTTCTCATTTAACTTGGGTAAATACCTGGGAATGAGTTTGCTGTGTCACAGGGCAAGTGTAGGCTTAACTTTATGAGCAACTGCCAAACTGTTTTTTTCCAAAGTGTACCTTTATACCTATACTGGTTTGCATTCTGTCACTGATGTCTGAGAGGCCCAGTGGTTCTGCATTCTCGCCAGCACCTGGTATCATCAGGTCCTCTCCTCTTTTCATTGTAGCCATTATAATAGGTGTGTTGCGGTCTCTCACTGAGGATTCTATTTGCAGTTCCATAAGGACTAATGATGTTGAGCACTGTTTCACGTGTTTATTTGCCATCTATGAATCTCCACTGGTGAGAAGTCTGATTATCCCACAGGCTATATCAACTATCTACAACTAGGCAGGGGTATGCCAGGCCTGTCTTTAAATATACTGGGTCCTTAAACCCAGCTCACTGGTCATCTTCTCTGGAAGCCATCAAGCTTTTTTGTTTTGTTTTATTTGCATACACTTTTTCTGTTGAAATGCCTTTGAACCTTGGCGGAAGCTGTCTTGATTAATATAGTTTTATGGTTTAAGTATGGAAGTCCACTACTGTGAATTCATTTTCTTTTTCAAAATTCTAGTTCTCCTGCCTTTACATATAAATTTTAGAATCAATTACTAAATAAATAAAATAAAATAAAAATTCCTGCCAGAATTTTGAGTGGGATTATATTGAATTTATGGATAAGTTTGAGGAAAAAAACACAACATCTTCAGTAAAATGAATCTTCTAAACCATGAATATGGTATATATATACATTTATTTAGGTCCTTGATTTCTTACTTTCTGTCATTTTCAGTGGATAGATTCGGCACCCATTTTGTTAAATTTATACTTAAATTTTTATGATTTTTAGTGTTGTTATAAATTTTATTTATAAATGAAATTATGCTTTACCTTTCATTTCCAATTGCTCATTGTGAGTATATAGACATACAACTGATTGCTGTATACTGACTTGGCATCTTGCAATCTTGCTGAACTCACTTATTACTTCTAGCAGCTTTTTTTGTAATTCTGTTAAAATTTCCACATAGACCATAGAGTGAGATGTGACTAGAAATGATTTTACTTCCAATCTGTATGTGCTTTACTCATTTTTCTTGCGTGACTGCACTGCGCGGGTATGATTTTGAACAGGAGCAGTAAGAGAGGACAATCTTGCTTACCTTTTAATCTTTGGGGATAAAATTTGTTCTTTCACCATGAAGAATGATCTTGGCTGTAGATTTTTTTGTAGATATCCTTTATCAGGATGTGGATATTTTCATTTATTCATATTTTGCTTACATTTTAAAACCATAAATGGTCTAACTTTGTCAAGTGCCTTTTCTGTGTCTATTGAGATGATCATGTGATATTTTTCTTCTTAAAGTCCATTGATACAATGACACCTTTCATTCCTAGGATAAACCTCACTTGGTCATAATGTATTATCCTTTACATATACTGTTGATTCTATTTGCTAAAATTTTATTTTAAATGTTTGCATCTGTGTTCATGAGAATCGTTCAGTTGCTTAGTCATGACTGAAATAACATTATACCATTTCAAACATAAGAACCTTACAACAGTATACTTCCACTTCTCTCTCCCTGACTTTGTACTGCTCTTGTTACATAACTTATAAACTGCTCAAGGTACCAGTCAGGATTCAGTAATGTGTTCTAAGCACAGAGTTTTAACATGGGGAATCAGAGGTTTACATCACCATTGCAACCACTGGGAAGCTAAAGCCAGAGAAGCCATCACTGACCATCTCCTACTGCAGTCAAGCAAGCAATTCTCAAGAGTTTGCCTGGAAGCCAAGACCTCAGGAAAGCATCTGCAGCCTGAAGCTTGGAAGACCAACTGTGCCCTCTGAATAAGTTTCTTTCTTCAGCCTCCAAATCTCCCGGGAGCACCTCTCACTGGCCAAGTTCACACATGAAATGGAACTTTGGGAAATGTAGTTCTAAGCTTGTGGCCACAATGCCCAACTGACAACAGGCCGTTTAGCCCAGTTAGTGCCTTCTGGGTTAAAGTCTAGCTTTTAATTTTTTATTTTTTACAGTCTCATACACAAAAAAGCAGAAAGACAGTCTTTAGAGAAATCTGTACTGAACAGCCAAAATACACGTCTGATCAAATATTTGCTTCTTCTTTCACTCAGAAAAGGAAACAAGCAATTTCCTTATGAGGCTGATCAAATATTTGTTTCTTCTTTCACTTGGAAAAGGAAACAAGCAATCTCCTTATGAGGCTGAATATTTATGGTATTCCTAAGATTAACTACTAAATTACTACATTACAGAAAATAACGAGGATCATAGGTTTCTGTTACTTTTAAAAGAGGCATGAAGTTAAGAAACAGCTTCCTTATCTGTAAGAAGCCAAGTCCCTTTTTCCATTTTAATAATTAATGATACACACATACTTGTAAACCTGGCTTGCATAGTGTCTGACTCAAAGTGCTTTCAAATTTCATTTAGACAATATTCCCTTGCAAAACTGATACCAAGGGACAAGGTATGGATGAAAATGCTGACGTATTAACAACTGAGTTCCTTGTTGGGAAAGAACTTCATTTTTGAGGAAAATGACTTTGCTAGACCATTTCACCTGTGTCTGTTCATGTTACATGAGGCATCAAGGCCCGTTCTGAAAGGAAACTGCAAATCAAAGAGATGAAGGCTTCTGGTTTCCCACTTCACACATAAGGAGCTTGAAAGCTGCCACTCTACCCTGACAAATAAACAGCTAAACAGACTGAAAAACTAACTAAAACTAACTCCTCTAGGATCCTTAAGAGAGGTGAGACCATGAGGCAAACTGCTGCCCCCACGACTGGAGAAACAGAGGGACTAATGCACAGAATAACTTGGTGGAGCAGAGACTCAAGAGTGGAAACCACAGCAGGAACCAGTAGGAAAGCCTGAACTGTAACAGATGAGTGACTGGGGGCTCAGTGTGGACAACTCTGAGACCTAAAAGCTCCAGAGGGACCCAGTCACAGGAAGACCCTCTCAGTTTTGTGACATGTACCTCCAGGAGCTTGACCAGGTTCTCACAGTAAATACTGGAGACATTTCCTCTTGTGCTTCCAACAAGACTGGGTAAAAGCATCACTCTTGAAATACACCAGTGCTTTGTACTTCCTAAGGAGGCTGCCCTCACAGGAAACTAGTTAACCAGACCCCAACCTGCTGGGGTATTATCAGACCCTAACTGATTGCAGGGTAGGGAAAAATAGCTGACCCTTGAACAACATGGGTTTGAAGAGTGCTTGTATGTAGACTTTTTTCAATACTAAATTATCACTGTACTAGATAATCGTGGCTGGTTGAATCGGTGGATGCAGAATTGTGGATATGGAGGAACTGTGTGTATGGAGGGTGGACTATGAGTTATAGGCAGATTTTCAACTATACAAACAGTCAGCATCTCTAACCCTGGTACTGTTCAAGGGTCAACTGTACAAAACTCCAGGCTACTCTAGAATTCCATTTGGGAGAAGGGAAACACCTCTAGTCATACTCCCCTCACCTAAGAGGGGAAGAAAAATAAACTGAAAAATACTTCTGTGGTTCACAGTACAGAGCCACAGGCTCACCAGAAGACTGAGACTTGATCGTGGGACTGTAGAATGTGCCCCCTCCCCCTACACCTCCCCACCATGGGAGGCCCATTTAAAGCAGTTCCTTTTATGATACATCATGTCTGGAGATCAAGAAAAAACGACAAGCCATAACAAGACAAAAAACACAATCTGAAGAAAGAGAGAAGCACCAAAACCAGACATAACAGGAGTGTTGAAATTACTGAGACTGGGAATGTAAAGCAACTATGATTACTATGCTAAGGATCTAATGGATAAAGTAGAAAACATCTAAGAACAGATGGGAAATGTAAGAAATTGAGAGAAATCATGAGACAGAATAAAAAAGAAATGCTAGAGCTCAAACACAATGTAACAGAAATGAAGAATGCCTTTTATGGGCTTATCAGTAGACTAGACATGGCACTAGAAAAAAATCCCTAAAACTGAGGATATCGCAATAGTGACCCCAAAAAACTTGAAAAGCAAAGAGAACAGAGACTGAAAAAAAGAAGAGAATATCCAAGGACTGCGGGTCAACTACAAATGGTGTAACACACATGTAATGAGAACACCAGAAAGAGAAGGAACAGAGAAAAGAATACGAGATATATTTGAAATAATAATGACTAAGAATTTCCCTAAACTCATGTCAGACATCAAACCACAGATCTAGGAAGTTCAGAGAACACCAAACAAAACAAATGCCCTGTCCCCAAAAAAAGATGTTTAGGCATACCATTTTCAAATTATAGAAAAGCAAAGATAAAGAAAAAAATCCTGAAAAAAGCCCGAGGGGAAAAAACCTTACCTACAGAACAAAGATAAAAGTTATATCCAACTTCTCAACAACCATACAAGCAAGGATAGAGTGGAGTGAAGTATTTCATGTGTCGAGAGGAAAAAAACCTACCAACCTAGAATTCTGTACCCTGTGAAGTTATTTTTCCAAAGTGAAGGAGAAATAAAGACTTTCTGAGACAAAAATTTGAGGGAATTTGTTGTAGTAGACATACCTTGTAAGAAATATTAAAAGAATTTTTTAGAAGAAAAATATTACAGGTGAGAAACTCAGATCTACCTAAAGAAAGGAAGATGGATTAAGTGAAGGTAAAATACAAACTTTATTTCTCTTATTCTTAATTGATCTAAATAATAACAGCAACAAAGTACTGAATTATTTATGCTTATGTATACATTTGCTGCTGCTGCTGCTAAGTCACTTCAGTCGTGTCGGACTCTGTGTGACCCCATAGACGGCAGCCCACCAGGCTTCCCCATCCCTGGGATTCTCCAGGCAAGAACACTGGAGTGGGTTGCCATTTCCTTCTCCAATGTATACATTTATGTTTATGTAAATGCATATACATAGGTGAAATGAATGACAGCACTGATCCATAGGACAAGAAGAAGGAATGGGATTATTGTTATTTTATAGGACTAACACTACCTGTGAAGTGTTAGAGTTATTATTTGAAAGTGGATTTGAATTAGTTGTAAATGTATGTTGCAAGCTCTGGCACACCAATAAAAAAGTTTAAAAACTGAAGTATAACCAATATGCTAAGAAAAAAGAGAATACGGAACCACATAAAATACTCAGTTTAAATCACAAAAGGCAGAAGAAGAGTGGAAGACAAAAACAGGACCAAAGAAAAAAGTCAATGAATAGAAAACAATAACAAATATTAATCTACCTATATCAGTAACCACTTTGAATGTTAATGGTGTAAATGCATCAATTAAAAGATAAAGATTGTTGGAGTGGACCAAAATTCAAGACTCAACTCTATGTTGCCTACAAGAATCCACTTTAAATATAAAGACACATATGGATTAAAAGTAAATGGATGGAGACAAATATATCATGCTAACACTATAAACAAAACAAAGCAGGAGTAGTTAATTGCAAGAAGGGCATTATATAACAAGGTCCAACATGTGTGCATCTAACAACAGGGTACCAAACTACATTAGGTAAAATCTGATAGAACTGCGAAGAGAAATAGATGAATCCAAAATCAATTGCATCACACTCCAACACCCCTCTAACAGAAATGGACAGATCGAACAGGCAGAAAAATCAGGAAGGACACATTCGCACTCAACACTACCAATCAACCAGACAAAACTGACATCTGTAGTCTGCTTCACCCAACAGCAGCAGGAGGCACATTCTTCTCAAGCAGACACGAAACATTCACCAAGACAGACAGGCTATAAACAATACACCTCCACAAATTTGAAAAAACAGAAATCATACAATGTCTGCTCTGAGACCACAATGGAATTAAACTAGAAATCAATAACAGAACGATAACTGGAAAATCTCCAAATATAAGGAGACTAAACCTTGTGGCTCAGTTGGTAAAGAATCTACCTGCAATGCGGGAGACCTGGGTTCGATCCCTGGGTTGGGAAGATCCCCTGGAGAACGGAAAGGCTACCCACTCCAGTATTCTGGCGTGGAGAATTCCATGGACTGTATAGTCCATGGGGTCACAAAGAATGGGACAATGCTAAGGAAAAAAAAAAAACAACAAGTCAAAGAGATGACTAAACTCCTCTGCAATTTAGTAGCTAAAACTTTCAGGGTGAGAACTTACAGAAAGCAGAGGAAATGGGAGGAAAGAGCAGAAAGGGGAACGTGCGTGTAGATTACGAGGAGGCTGAAGTATGCAGAGAAAGGAGATGGTGAGACATGCCCAGCGGAGGGGCGGGCAACAGGTTTCTAGAATGTCTAACATTCCATTTCAGTTGTCTTGCTGTGCCCTGCTGTCTTGAACTTTTGATAAAATGCACTATATATTCAGCCCTGTAGAGGTGCCATTTTAAGGAACAAAGGAACAGGAATAGTTTCAAGACGCAGAAAAGGGACAGACAGAACAGCAAAGTGACTCAAAAACTAATTGGGGACCAACTTATCATCACAAAGTGAGCCTGCTCTCCCTGTCTTGGATGCAGAGAAGCTAAATGTTTGGAGCTCTAGATGATGGGATTCCGAGATTGAGAACACATGCTCTGCCAACTCAGAAAAAAAAATTTGTTTTGAGATAAGGAGGGTAGAAGAAAATGTAAAATCACCGTAGAACTTCAAGGTGGGAGGTATAAGGGCAAGTGCTAGGTTCCCACTCCAGGAGGGGATATGATGATTGCAAATGGTCTGGAAGGACAACCTAACGTTTTTCACTCATTTACAAGAATCAGTAAGTTTGATCACACATTGATTGGCATGGGAAAACAGGCATGCTCATACGTTGCTGGAGGGTGAGGAGAACAGGCAACCTTTGTGGAGAAGAGCTTGGAAATATTTAACATGCAAATACTCTTTGTTGGGCATGGGGGGAATTCATTTTTAAAGCACATATATAAGTGAAATGACTCAGGTTTACTGCAGCCTTGCTTGTAACAGCAAAAGACTGAATATAAATATATGTTATTAGTAGCAGCCTGGTTAGATCATTATGGTATACTTTGAAAATGGAATGCTACAGGGCTATAAAAAAAGAACAAGGAAGTTTTTTATGTATTGGAAGGGACTGATCTCCAAGATACATTGTTGGCTGAGAAAAGCAAAATACAGACCAGTGCAAGATATGTGCTCTCAGTTCAGTTCAGTTCAGTTCAGTCGCTCAGTCGTGTCCGACTCTTAGCGACCCCATGAACCACAGCACACCAGGCCTCCCTGTCCATCACCAACTCCCGGAGTTCACTCAAACTCATGTCCATCGAGTCGGTGATGCCATCCAGCCATCTCATTCTCTGTCGTCCCCGTCTCCTCCTACCCCCAATCGCTCCCAGCATCAGAGTCTTTTCCAGTGAGTCAACTCATCGCATGAGGTGGCCAAAGTATTGGAGTTTCAGCTTTAGCATAAGTCCTTCCAATGAACACCCAGGATTGATCTCCTCTAGAATGGACTGGTTGGATCTCCTTGCAGTCCAAGGGACTCTCAAGAGTCTTCTCCAGTTAATGTTAAAAAAGAAAAAAGGAGGGCAGGGCAATGGCTGAAGGAAAAAAAAATACTTGTATATGTTTTGAATCTCTCTGGAAGAACAGACAAGAAACCAGTAAGGGTAGTTGCCTTGCAGCATGAGAACAGAGTAGCTGGGAAAGAAGAGGACTTCTCAGGGTAAAGTTTTTTTGTGTGTGTGTGAAATTCTTTAAAATTTTGAATCATGTGAATGTATGTTATCCAAAATACAAACACTTAAGATAGATATAAAAATCCGAGGGATGCTCTGAGGAGATGAACACTCTACAGTTTGTACAGAGTTGGGCTTACACCCTGCTCCCTTCCTGGGCCCCTGCTATAGAGCTGGGTGTCCTCTGCTGTCTGCCCTCCAGGACACTCTGCCCCTGATGGTGCCCACTGCCCCCAAATCAGCCAACACCCCACAACTCCAGGCTGCGTCTGCTCTCCCCACTCACCCTTCCAGTTCAGCTGTAATCTGGGTTTCACTACCAAACCTCTCTGCCTCATTACAGGTCATCTCAGATCTTCGCCAAATTCAAGGGATTTCCCTAGACTGCATTCTCCTGGACCTCACTCCTGTTTGATACTTGAGGGGACTTTCTTAAAATTCACTGCTTCTCTGTCTTCCCTCATCGCACAGCGAGATTTCCTTTCCACCCTTCACCGCTTTCCCTCTTCATCCGGCACCCTGGTGGTGCGTGTTCCCCCATGCTCAGTCCTGTCCCCCAGTCTTCTCTCCTCCCTGTATTCCCCAAGTAGGGGGGGGGTGCCTCTCATTCTTAAGGTTTCCAAGACCACCGTTGTGCTGAAGGCTCCAACATCATGCATGGTGAGCTGTCTTCTCCTCCAAGCTCTAGACCCAGGAAGGAATGCCAACTGGGCATTTCCACCTGGCCGTCCCACCCTGACCTGGATCCTCATATTCTGTGCTGGACTCCAACCACCAGCCTCACTTGACAGACTGTGCTCTGAACTTCTGGGCAAAGGCCAGGGGCTCCACAAATTCTATCAGGCACCCAGTGTGATGTGCTGGAAATCCTGGGAGTCTTTGCTGCCTCGGACAAATCCTCTGAGACCAAAGGGCTGACTACAGCTGAGAACCTGCTCCTCCCTCCCCGCTCTAGCCAGCCTCAAGTCACTGCAGGTTTCTCTTCCTCTGCATTTTCACTAATCCACCCAAACTCTGGATTGCTGTACACGATGACTAGACAGTCTCTGAATCATCCCATCATTGAATCAACTGCCACTCAGTGAGAACACATGGTGTTTGAGGCACCAGGTCAGATGCTGTGGGGATGCTAAGATGCAGGAGGCACACGGACAGCTCTGCCCAAGTCAGAGAATGGAAGGTCACAAAAAAAGTGATCGTTAAAGGGCCATGGAAATTAAAGGGCCACACAAGGGAGGTATCACTTCCAGAGAGAGAGCTCTGAGATGTTTTACTGGAGCAGTGAGGACCATGTCAGGCTGCCCAGGGATTAGACAGGAAATGGAAGTGAGAAGGGGGTCACAGAAGGTAGTCATGGGGTATTTAAGGCAGAAGGGAAGGCAGACTAGTTAGAGGGGGTCCCACGGTCTAGGAATATTTTTAAGAGGTTAAGAGAGAAAAGCCACCAAAGAAAGGAAGTCGAAATTAAAGAACAGAAGGGGTGGTTGACGATTGACAGAACTATTACTGAGGCAGGCTCTGTGAGCTTGATATGAGTGCAAAGTTTCTACTCCTTTTGCACAATTTCCAAGACCATGAGAATTAGAGCGAGTCATGGGGCCTTCAGAAAAGAGGGCAGAGGCACCAGAAAATGGTTAACAGAGGTCAACCCTGGGGCAGGGGAGGCTGGGGTGATGAGGTAGTGAGGAGACTTACTTCTGACTATTTAACATATTGTAGCTTTTGAGTTTTGTTCTAGGTCTGTGTATTGACACTACTACAAAAATAAATTTTTTTAAAAAAACTTGTTTTTTGTTTTACACATACATACATTCTTTTTTTAATATTCTTTTCTATTACAGTTTATCACAGGAGATTGGATATAGTTCCCTGTGCGATACATTAGGACCTTGCTGTTTATCTATTCTAGATGTAATAGTTTGCACCTACCAGCCCCAAACTCCCAGTCCATCTCTCCCTCCCCACTTCCCCCTTGGCAACCAGAAGTATGTTCTCTACGTCAGTGAGTCTCTTTCTGTTTTGTAGATAGGCTCATTTGTGCCATATTTTAAATTCCACATACAAGTGATATAATATGTGTCTTTCTGATTTACTTCACTTTAGTGTGATAATCTCTAGTCGGGTCTGTGTTGCTGCAAATGGCATTATTTCCTTCTTCTCATGGCTGAGTAGTACTCCATTGTATGCACGTACAACATCTTCTTTATCCTTTCATCTGTCGACGGACATTTAGGTTTTTTCTATGCTGTGACTATTGTGAATAGTGCTGCTATGAACACAGAGGTACATGTTTCTTTTAGAATTATATTTAAAAACTACTTTTTAAGGATGAATTTCAGTATAATGCTAGGAAAAGACTAGAGCAGGTTGAGCATGTCAACAACCCTCCCTCTGAAGGGAATGAGAAAATAGGATTACAGTAGCTTGAGAAGACCTCAGGAGTTGTTTCGTTCTGAAAAAGTAAAAACTAAAGCAGTTGGAAATGCTGATGGGAAAGAACTAGTAGAAACAAGGTGAACAATGCAGCTGGTCAAAGAGGAATTCAGAGAGGTGGTACAGAATATAAACAGGCAGCAGAGTCTTCAGTTCTGAGTGTGGACAATGTTGTTTGTCATGCCATTAAACAAAGGATGTTGAGGCTACCAAGCCAGCAGCCTCTGCAGCTACCTGCAATGGTGTACCCTCAGAGGACTCAAGATGGGAAGGAGTAGGACACTGGTCTGGGATAGCTAAGGTGCATATCAAAAGAATGATTTCAATAAGCCTAGACTCTTGCATCTTCTCATACATACAAAAGTGATACATTTATTAATTCGAGATAGTCGTTTTCCTTTAAATAATAGCAATCTTTTACCTTCCAACTACCTTTTTTTTTTGTGTGTGTGTTTGTTTGCAAAAACTTCTATATATCCTTGGCACATCCCTTACATCCCTTACCTCTTTAGAGCAGTCCCTCAGAGCTATAAGAGAGGCCGTAGCCCAGGCTTAAGTTCTCATTAGGTCTGCCCATAAAATGTAATTCTCAACTTTGCATTTTTTTCAGCTGACCCACATTCACAAGAAATGTCTGGAATGGGATGCAGTGGGTCCTTTCCTGAAGTTCATTCCCCTTCCTTCTTCCCAGATCCAGCTCTGGGGTAGAGGAGAAGATGCTCTAGCTGAGCCTGATTAGTCTAAGCTAGCTGGAAAATCTTACCTCCTCTGACACAGTAATTGGTCCAGGAATGGGCATGTGACTCAGATCTGGCCAGTGAGGCCTAAAAAGGCACTTGCTGGAACTTAAAAGAAAGAAGGTTCCCACTCTTCTGGGAGAGCTGCAGGAATCCATCTCTTTCTCCCAGTCAGAGTGAATGAGGATGCATGTAGCCCCAACCGCTGCTGGCAGCCATCCTATAACCATGAGGGCCACTGTCTCCCAGACGGAGCCAACACTTGGATGAGAGCAAAGAGATGGAAAGATCCTGGATCTTTGATGAGATGGGTGAGCCACTGGATCAACCCGCCCTGGAGCCTGCCCTCCATCTGGACTTCCAGAACAAAAACCACATTGAACTGGGATTTTCTGTACTGGCAGTCTGGAGCTCTCTCATTGATAAACATCCCTTCCTCTAGGAAGAAAAACGAGACAAATGGGGAGGCAGAAATTGAGAGAGATGACGTCTGATGGTTCCAATTTTTCTGCACAAAGTAAAAGGTGATCAGAAGCTAGAGTGAGGAAGGAGCTGGGAGGAGTGAGGACCTGGCTATTCAGGGCAGAGGGAAAGAGAGCTGTCTGGAGGCCAAGGAGGGGGCCTGGTGGGCATGCCGAGCACCCAGACGAGGGTTCTGAGAAGTCAGCTGCAAAGAGCATGAAACAGTGCCACTCACCCAAGACCACCATCCTCTGGGCATGGCCTCTGGGCTGGCCATGCAGGATCAAGAAGACAAGGGGAAAGGAGCTGGGGGCATGAGTGGTAGTGGAAGGGAAGACCCCAGGGTCTAGGCTGGACCTGAAGGGAGTGAAAGCAGAAAGGGCTGATTGGTCAGGAACAAACCAAGGCACAAAGAAACGAGGCATCTCACTGGCCCGAAGAACAGGTTCAGTGGAAGTGAGAATACAAGGAGGTGATGCAGAGGAAGGTCCTTCTCAGCAGAGTTAACTGTCCCCAGAATAACACTAGGGCCCAGCAGCTGCCAGGCTCCATTGTAGCCCACTCCACCCCAGCCCATGAGTGCTGTTTCAGGATTAACTGAGGTAGATAAACTCTAATCTAACTGAAGCTGAACAGACACAGACAAGAGCTCAGAGGGGCCTCATTCTTCTAGTATCACCCAGAGCCATGTGCGTGGCAGGATGCAGGGGACATGTTTTCAAGTTTGTGCTGATGTTTCCGAAAGCTCTGGAGGGAAAGATGCTCTGTGAAGGAGAAATGAAGCATGCTGCAAGAAAAGCATCCTTAAATCGGTCCTCTTAGAGAACTCACCTCTGTGTTCATCTTGGTCTCTTTCTGTAGAAGCTGTGAAAACAAAAGCAGAGGTTCAGGACCTTGGTGGCACTCGCCCCCAACTCTGTGCAGACACTCTCCTTGATCACCTCCCCTTCCCCCAACTTCCTGTCCAATTGGCTCCATCTCCCTCAAATGCCTTCATCACCTGTGCCCTCCATTGAGGGGACCCAGGTGTCTGACCTGAGGCAGGTACTCGCTGGCCCCCCTGGGACATCACACCAGTACTGTTTCTCTAAAGGATACTGCCAACCTCTAAGGTTTTCTCCTATACTGGAAGGGATGCCTCTGTGTACTTAAAAGAATGATGCACTTCCCAAAGTTGGGGCTTGGAGAGGATAGCTTCATGTCTACCCTTCTGTTATGGGGACAAACAAGGCAGTAAGAAATATATACCTTCTTTTTTCCCTCCTTGCTGAGTTTCCCAGGGACTTAAATATGTTAAAAAATCAGGACTGAAGCATATACACCACTATGTATAAGACACATAACTACTAAGGACCTACTGTATAGCACAGGAAACTCTATACTCAATATTCATTCTGTAGTGACTTATATGAGAAAAGAATCTAAAAAGTGGATATATGTGTATGTATATTAATTGATTCACTTTGCTGTACCCCTGAAACGAATACAATATTGTAAATGAACTATACTCCAATAAAAGTTAAAAAAAAATAGTTCAGTGGGCTACTCTGAAGCCTTGACATTGAGGAGGAGACAGGCAAGCAAGAGTCACAGGGAATAAGGAAAGAAAAAAGGAAGATGAGGGGAAACAAGAGAGAGAAGGGAAAGAAATAAGGAACTTGTGCAGAATAATGGGGTTCCAAAGTTTGGGGGTTCCAAACTTTAATGGGCTCCTGGGGCTGCCTGTTGGAAACGGGCTTTTCCGGGTTGCACCCCCAGAGCTTCTACAGGGGAGGGAGGCTAAGAGTACGCATTTTCAACAGTATCTAGGAGACTGCTCAGGTGGTCAGAGGACCACTCTTGGAGAATCACTAGAATTGACAGAACAGATGGGTCCCAAAGAGTGAACTTTCTCATTCATTTTCAGAGCAGTGAGAATTTTCACTTGATTTTAACTAGGATGGTGAGTGAGGGTGTGGGGGTAGAAGTGATGGAGAAGGGACTAAGGAAGCCTCTCCAGCCCTTCCACGTGGGGTGAGGGGTTGTCCGGGATGCCAATAAAAAGGATGCTCCTGAGGAGCCGAGAAGGGGGAAGGAGAGACCTCCAGGGCCTCCAGAAAGGGAGACTGAGGTCGCCCCTGTCCTTGGACCAGTCCTGCATTTGATTTTATTCTCTTTCAGAACACAAGAAGGGTTACGCATAGCGAAACGAACTGACTAGCAACAGCAAAAATAATACCCGTCTTTAAAAGCCTTGACTCCTAGCAATCCTCAGATCACCTAGGCTGTGCATTGAAAATAACTGGTTTTCAGTAATTCCCTTCTGAAAATAACATGTTTTCAGTAATTCCTTTCCCTCCTCCCTTCCTGTTCCTCCTTCCTGCTTTTGACAGTAGGTCTCATGACCCAAGCTGGTCAGCACACATGTTGTCTCTCCTTTGGCCATATGGAAGGTTTTCAAGTTTCCTGGAAAATCTGAACAGAGGAACTCGTTAGAAATCAGACCTTAAAGAGCAGAGAGTGAGTGATAAAGAGGGGGAGCTTTCTTCTCAGGTCCTCGGGAGTCAGTATGGGTGTGCTGTCTTCTTGTTCATAAAATACCTCCAAAGAATAACCAAGACACTGATGGCAAAGCCAGAAAAAGCAAGAACTAAGTCAAGGATGTGTGCTGGGCAATGGTCTGGACTACAGGGGCTCCTGGAGGAGCCCGCCCCACACAGAATCCTCTCCATCACTCTATGGCAAGTTACTTATACTGTTGAGAATGTTTGAGTGTCCCTTGGGGCTTACATGTGGGTGGGGAAGTCAGATAACAAAACATGAGGAGGTGGATAACAGTTGTGAGAGGACTGGGTCAGCTGCTTTATCTACATGAACCTAATCTTTGAAAACTGACAAAAAGGCTAATAATATTAACTCCACTTTACATATGAGGGACCTGAAGTTCAGGGTAGGTTAAAGCACTTGGCCTCACAGTCATCGTATTTTGGTTCTGAGCTGTAACTTTCAGCTTCCTTGTTCTGGAGCCAAACCCAGAATGCTCCAGAGACCTTTCCAGGGCTGTCTGACACTCAGCCAGAGAGCTGTTATAATAAACAGAAGATATAGGGTTTGCTCTGGCTTCAGTCAAGGACTACTCTAGTGACCCCGGTCAAACAGGTTCCCCATTTGTAGGCTGAATGGCTGGACTTCATCTCTAAGGTCTCTTCTAGCTCTATAATGCTCGCTGATTCCCAAAAAAGGAAAATATGGTGACTCCTGAAATAGTGCTCAACCTCAGTTGTGAAATGACTTTACCCAGATGCTCTATCAGACTGACAAAGAATTCAGAACGTTTGCCACAGAGTGTTAGTCAAATATCTTTGATTTTTTTTTTTTTTGCCATGTTTTGCAGATTGTAGGATCTTAGTTCCCCAACCAGAGATTGAACCCAGGGCCCCAGCAGTGAAAGTGTGGAGTCCTAACCACTAGACCACCAGTGAATTCCTTAACATCACTGGGGAACTACAGATAGGTATCGCCACAGACAGCAGTTTAGCAACATCTATTAAAATTCCAAATGTAAGCAAATGAACTCTGACCGAGCATTTCTACTGCTTCCCACTTTTTTTTAATTACAAAATTTTTTTCAAGATTTAACAGCTAACTTACAATGTTGTGTTAGTTTAGGGTGCACAGCAAAGTGATTCAATTATATATATCACACATACACATGCCTAATTTATATGTAATAACCAAAACATGGAAGGAACCTAAATGTTCATAGATAGAGGAATGGATAAAGAGATGTGGCCATACAAAAACTGAAATAATGCCATTTGCAGCAACATGAATGGACCCAGAGATTATCATATTAAGTGAAATAAGTCAAACAGAGAAAAATAAATACCAAATAATAGCATTTATATGTGGAATCTAAAAAATGATATGTGAACTTATTTACAAAACAGAAAAAAAAAAACTCAGAGATAGACTCACAGACACAGAAAACAAACTTACGGTTATCAAAGGGGAAAGAGGGGATTAACAATATACACACTCCTATATATGAAACAGATAAATAAAGACCTCCTGTATAGCACAGAGAACTATATTCAATATTTTGTAATCACCATTGCTTTCTATTTCTGTCTCTAGACCCCAAACCACATTCAGGAGAAATCAGTAAATTGCCCTGAGTCCTTTGTCCTTTTTTTTCTTTAACTCTTATTTTATAGTGAAATATAGCTGATTAACAATGTTGTGATGGTCTCAGGTAGACACTAAAGGGTGAATCCTTTGTTCTTGTAGAAATACTACTATTGCTTGCCTTCCCTTTCTAATAAGAACTTCCAGAAAAGCTTTCCTATAAAAAGTCTATACAACATTACTTATGAATTTTACTGCCTTCCCACAGGATCTGGGAAAAACAAAACAAAACAGAAACAATTTGCAGAGCTACACATGCATGAGAAAGAACCCCACCTGGAAATCCTACCACCCTAGGCACCAGCAGTCTACTACCAAGGATGAATTGTATTATCATTTACAAAGCACATTCAGCAGGAATATCCTGGACAGATTATTTCCATTCTCCTCCTCCTCCTAGTCTCAACTTCCTTTGTAATAATATGGCACTGTTGGGGGAGGCAGCAACCCCAGGCCACCTTTTAACACCTGCCCTGACCATTTTCCCCACTGTCCTGCCAAGACCATTACAGTCTGAACAGAACCCAAGGAGGACTTTATTCTATATTTTAACATATTCGAAAAGATCTAAGACCTAACCCTATAACAAGAAGATTTACTTTTGTTTTTGTACTCTCTTATTTTTCTTGGGAGTATAGTTGATCTACACTGTTGTGTTAGTTTCAGGGGTACAGCAAAGTGTATCAGTTCCAGACATACAGATATGCATTCTTTTCAGATTCTTTACCCTTGTACATCATTACAGAATATTGAGTAGAGTTCCCTGTGCTATACAGTAGGCCCTTGTTGGTTATCTATCTTACAGTAGTGTGTGTATGTTATGTATGTTAATCCCAGACTCCTAATTTATCCCTTCCCCCCAACATTTTCCCTTTGGTAACTGTAAGTTTGTTTTAGAAATTTGTGAGTCTGTTTCTGTTTTATAAATAAGCTTATTTGTATCCTTTTTAATATGAGAGATGAAATGGTTCGATGGTATCACTGACTCAGTCGACGTAAGTTTAGAGCAAACTCCAGGAGATGGTGAAAGACAGGTAAGCCTGGTGTGCTGCAGTCCATGGGGTCGCAGAGTCAGACAACCTAGTGACTGAACAACAACATCCTTTTTAAAATTAGATTGCACATATGAGTGATACCATATTATATTTCTCTTTCTCTGACTTACTTCACTTGGTATCATAATCTCTAGGTCCACTTATGTTGCTGCAAATGGCATTATTTTGTTCTTTTTTATGGTTGAGTAATATTCCAGTGGATATATGTACCACATCTTTTTTATCCTTTCCCCTGTTTAGATTGCTTCTGTCTTAGCTATTGTAAATAGTGCTGAAAAAATCACTGGGGTGCAAGATTTACTTTTGTGTGATTTTTATTTCAAGGGTTTAATATTTTAAGAATATTTAAAATATTTTAATATTTAAAAGCTTAAAGGCTTTAAGTTTCTGACTTTTAGCATTATGTTTAGAAAGACATAATTTTTTTTCTTTTAGATTTTTAACTTTTCCCCCCTTTATTTACATGTTTAGTTTTAATCAATCTAAGCTGTTTGGTATACGGAATAAGAGAAGACTACTGTAGTCTCCCCAAATAGGTAAATTGTTCTCATATCATTTATTCTCATAAATTTATTTATTCTCATAAAGATTCATTCTTTCCCCCAGTGGCTCATATTTAAATTCTTATGAATATGGTTATTCTTTCTTTCACATTATTGACCCCGATTTCTATACCTATATTATTTATAGGACTGTGCCTTTACAACGTATTCTGCTTTCTGGTAGTTCAAGTTCGCCCATTAAATTGTTTCATATTCTTATCTATTCTTGCTCACTCAGACTTTTAGATTAAATTAAAACAGCTTTGTCAAGTTAAGAAAAAAATTCCACACGGACTGTGCTTGTGATTGCATCAAATTGATAAGTTAAATTAGTATTAATCGTTCAGCTGTCCCACCCAGAAATATATGATATGTCTCTGCAGGAGAAGCCACTTACAGAAAACAGAAAAAGAATCTCAAGTTAGTTTTTGAATTACTGCATAATTACAAATGACAGCTCAGGCTGCAATGGTTCACTAGAAAGTTAATGGAAAAAAGTCAACACTTTGGCATAAATAACCTGCTTAAAGCATTTTCAAGTAGGTAAGCCTCTCCTCAGATGTCCTGCAAGCAGACAATCTATCCTCTGGGAAATGGGGTTACAGATCATCATACTAAGTGAAGTAAGTCAGAGAAAGACAAATACCATATGACATCACTTATATGTGGAGTCTAAAATATGACACAAAATATGAACTTGTCAATTAAACAGAAACAGACTCACAGGCACAGAGAACAGACTTATGGTTGCCATGAGGGAGAGGGGACAGGGAGCGATGGATTCGGAATTTGGAATGAGCAGACGCAAGGTATTATATATAGTGGATAAACAACAAGGTCCTACCGTAGAGCACAGGGAACTATATTCAACATCCTGTGATAAACCATAAAGGAAAAGAATACGAAACAGAATGTATATGTATATATAACTTACTTTGCCATAGAGTAGAAATTAGCAAAATATTGTAAATCAACTATATTTTTTTAAAAAATACATTTTTTTAAAAGAAAGGCCAGTTCTAGACCTGGCTTGGGTATCCACTAGTTGTGTGACTGAGGCCAGGGCACATGGTCTCTGAGCACCTTGAAAAAGGGGGACAGATGAGTGTAAATGAACTTAGACGACCCCTAACACACTCTTTCAGTGCTGACATGCCATAAATTCTAACTCACTTCTATTTTTTGTTTCTTTGGTTTAGCTTTCTTCATGTTTAGCTTGGTTACCTGGAGGTTATTAGCTTCTCTTGGGTTCACTTAGGGCTTCCCTTGTGGCTCAGCCGGTAAAGGATCTGCCTGCAATGCAGAAGACCTGGGTTTGATCCCTGCGTTGGGAAGATCCCCTGGAGAAGGGGAAGGCTACTCCAGTGTTCTGGCCTGGAGAATTCCATGGACTGTACAGTCCATGGGGTCGCAAAGAGTCAGACACGACTGAGTGGGTTCACTTAGGGGCAGACAGACACAAGTAAGCGAGGACAAGGCTCAGGTTATCAGATCTAGGGAAGCTGCTGCCCAGCTGCCCAGAGACCCTGACACTTAGCAGGTAAAGTATTCCTCAGCGCTCTGTCTGAATATATGTCACTGTCCTTCCCCTCCCAACTTTCAAAGCCCCTCCCACCTGCTCCATGACCCTCCTAGTGGCCATTTCAAAACCTTCTGCCTTTCACGGAGAGTGACCTTGATATTCAGGTCAGTCACTCGGTTGTGTCGACTCTTTGCGGCCCCATGGACTGCAGCATGCCAGGCCTCCCTGTCCATCGCCAACTCCCGGAGTTTACTCAAATTCATGTCCATTGAGTCAGTGATGCCATCCAGCCATCTCATCCTCTGTCGTCCCCTTCTCCTCCTGCCTTCAATCTTTCCCAGCATCAGGATCTTTTCAAATGAGTCAGCTCTTTGCATGAGATGGCCAAAGTATTGGAGTTTCAGCTTTAGCATCAGTCCTTTCAATGAACACCCAGGACTGATCTCCTTTAGAATGGATTGGTTGGATCTCCTTGCAGTCCAAGGGACTCTCAAGAGTCTCCTCTAACATCACAGTTCAAAAGCATCAATTCTTCAGTGCTCAGCTTTCTTTATAGTCTAACTCTCACATCCATACATGACTACTGGAAAAACCATAGCTTTGACTAGACGGACCTTGATATAACAGGAGAGAAATGTTGTATCAGGAGTCAAAGCACTCTTACTAAGAATGAACAGCTAGTATCCTGTATTTAAACTTACAGGGGTGTATCCATGCTTTAAAAGAGCAGCTTATTCACTCAAATAATTGCAAGCAATACAATCTGAGTGTAACACAATTTTAAAGGTGGGTTGAGGGAAGGACATTCCGGGGCCCATACATGCTGTTAGGCACTGATACCCAAGAAAGTCCAGGTCAAAACCTTGGTCCCCTATTGCTGAGATTAGTTCTTTCTGGCCAAGTGCTTTTGGAAACCATGAACTGCTGGAACATCCGAGCACAGCACAAATGCCAAGTGTGTTGGGGCTGGGACAAAGGAATATAAATCTTCTACCTGGGAGGAATTTGTGTAACTCTGGTTTCCAGATAGTTATTTACGTCTAAGATTTATTTATTATTTGGCCGCATCAGGTCTTAGTTGAAGCATGGAGGGTCCTGGATGAGTCACGCAGGGTCTTTCGTTGTGGTACGCTCACTCTCTAGTTGTGGTGCTTGGGCTCAGTAGCTGCAGCACTGGGGTCTTAACTGTTTCGGGACATGTGAGATCTTTGTTCCCCAACCAGGGATCGAACCCACATCGTTTGCATTGCAAGTTGGATTCTTAACCACTGGACTACCAGGGAAGCCCCTGGTTTCTAACACTTTAAAATCTCAATAATTATGCTCTTCAGGATTGTTAGAGGGAATGTGTTTTCTTTGCCCTTAGCAGATCAATTAAGACTTTCACAAGCAAAATTTCACAACGTGTTAAGTGTGACCTCGATGTTAATTGTATAAATCATATTATGCTCTACAACTGAGCATATGATGTTTTTCTATTTTGTGCCTGTTCTGCTTTCCTATATTGCTTTTTCCCAGCTTTACAGAGATATCATTGACAGATTACATCTTATCAGTTTAAGGTGTACCCATGATAGTTTGATCCATGTATATATTTCTCATGCACTTTTTTAAAGAGGCTGCAAATTCTCAGATTTCAGATGAGAAAATTTAAGGCCTCCTTTCAAACTCTGAAGTATTATGACATGGTTTTTGTGATGATAAAAAAAGTAAACAGTTAAGCTATAAGATTAATCATTCTGTACAAGACATACAGAAAATATCAAACTATTCAGGCACAAGCAAAGATATGTTTTCCAACTGAGTTGGAATATGGAGGATTAAAAAGCTTAAAGAAATCCTGCAATAAAGTTGACAAAGAACACGACATAGAAGGCTCCTGGCTCCCCTCCTGCTATGGACACACCGAGTATAAAGCTACAGTGGGAGCAGTTCCTTCTGAAAGAGATCCAGAAACTAGCTCAGTGACTCCTACACATCTGGTGAATAAGCAAATATTCACATCAAAACAAGTAAGAAAGGCTGAGTCAAATGACAAGGTCCTACTGTATAGCACAGGGAATTATATTCAATATCCTGTGATAAACCATAATGGAAAAGAACATGTAAAAAAGGAATATATGTGTGCATGATTGAATCACTTTGCTGTATAGCAGAAATCAACACAATATTGTAAATCAACTAAATTTCAATTAAAAAAAGATCTTTACAGTGAACACTACAAGGGAATTCCTTGGCGGTCCAATGGTTAGGACTGTGCTTTCACTGCCAATGGCCCGGATTTAATTCCTAGTCAGGGGACTAAGATCCCACAAGTCACATGGAATGGCCAGAAAAAAAAAGAAAAAAAGCTATAAGACATTAATGAAAAGAACGGAAAAAGACACCAAAAAATGAAAAAAGATATTCTGTGCTCATGGATTGAAAGAATTAATATTATTTATGTCCATACTACCCAAAGTGATCTACAGATCCAATGCAATCCTTATTAAAACTACAACGGTATTCTTCACAGAAATAGAAAAGCAACTCTAAATTTTGTATGGAACCACCTAAGATCTGAAACTGTAAATCTCCTGGAAGAATACATAAGGGGTAAGTAAACTCCTTAATTTTGGTCTTGGCAATGATTTTTTGGATTTGACAGCAAAACCAAAGACAACAAAAGCAAAAATAAACAAGACAGACTACAGGAAACTAAAAAGCTTCTGCAAGGCAAAGGAGGCCATGGAATGGGAGAATATCTTGGCAAATCACGTATCTAATAAGGGATTAATAACCAAAATATATGAGGAACTCCTACAACTCAATGGCAAAAAACCCCAAATGGTCCAATTTAAAACTGGGCAGAGAAACTTAATAAGCATTCTTCCAAAGACATACAAATGGTCAACAGGTACACAAAAGGCTTTCAGCATCCAACATCATTAATCATCAGGGAAATCAAAATGAGAAATTATCTCACTAGTTAGTTTGGCCATCATCAAAAAGAAAAGAGAACGAATATGGGTGAGGATGTAGAAAAAAGTGAAAGTTTGTGTACAGTTAATGGGAATGTAAACTGGTACAGCCACTACGGAAAACAATATGGAGATTCTTCGAGAAATCAAGAATAGAACCACTGTATGATCCAGCAATCCCACTTCTGGGTATACATCCAAAGGAAACAAAATAATTATCTCAAAGAGATAGATATGTACTCCCATGTTCACTGCAGATTATTTAAATAGCCAAGACCCAGAAACAACCTAAGTGTAGACAATGAAAGGATGGAAATGTGACTCATATAGAGTCAGTCCTGCATACCTAAGGATGTGCAATGCACAGATAAGGAAACTGACTATATTCATTATATTGCACCATTTTATACAAGGGACTTGAGGACCCAAAGATTTTGGTATCCACAGGGGCTCCTGGAACCAATGCCCTACAGATAGTGAGGGACGACTCTATATGGAATATCATTCAGCCTTAAAAAGGGAAGAAAATATTGTTATTTGTGACAACATAGGTGAACACAGACAGTATCATGCTAAGTGAAATAAGCCAGGCAGAGAAAGACAACTAATGCATGGTATCACTTATAAGTGATTCCATCACTTAATGCATGGAATCTATAGAAAACTGGTACCCAGTGTAGGAGAAATAGGGAGAGATAGGTAAAAAGGTACAAATTTTTAGCTACAACATGAATAAGGTCTGTGGATCTAATGTAAAACACGGTTACTACAGTTGATAACAGTCATGTATGATTGAAATTTGCTAAGAGCCGAACCTAAATGTTGTCACCAAAACCAGTAAATCTGTATTAGCTTACTCCATGGAGAGAATACTTTCATAATGTTATCTGTATATCAAATCATCACACTATATACACTTTAAGTATCTTAGAATGTTTTTGTCAATTATACCTCAATAAAGCTGGAAACAAAAATCCTGCCTTAGCTATAACAACATGACATTACCACTTAAAACAGCCAGAGGTCAAAAGCAGCAGTGGCTACATGTGTTTGTATTTTCTTTTTCAAAAACAAGTTTGCCTATCGCCTTTTATTCCCACAGCAAACATTACGAAGTTAGGGCCCTCAAGCTTTCATTCTGTAGAGACAGGAAGATTTTAAATCACTCGCTGCTGGTGGTTCTCCATCTGCCCTCCTCCTCCCTCCTTAGGAACTGGCTGACCTCCCTATGTTGCGTCTCTTGGCCTGCTTCACCCTCCAGCTTCCACTTGGCACTGGCCAGAGAAGGAGATCAGAGGAGGAGAAAGGCGTAACACAGAACAAACCTGACTCCCTGCTTGGTCACTCTGGATCTTCAGTTCAGTTTAGTCACTCAGTCGTGTCTGACTCTTTGTGACCCCATGAATAACAGCACGCCAGGCCTCCCTGTCCATCGCCAACTCCCGGAGTTCACTCAAACTCATGTCCATTGAGTTGGTGATGCCATCCAGCCATCTCATTCTCTGTTGTCCCCTTCTCCTCCTGCCCCCAATCCCTCCCAGCATTAGAGTCTTTTCCAGTGAGTCAACCCTTCACATGAGGTGGTCAAAGTATTGGAGTTTCAGCTTTAGCATCAGTCCTTCCAATGAACACCCAGGACTGATCTCCTTTAGAATGGACTGGTTGGATCTCCCTGCAGTCCAAGGGACTCGCAAGAGTCTTCTCCAACACCTGAAGAAGCCAAAGTTGAACGGTTCTATGAAGACCTACAAGACCTTTTAGAACTAACACCCAAAAAAGATGTCCTTTTCATTATAGGGGACTGGAATGCAAAAGTAGGAAGTCAAGAAACACTTGGAGTAACCGGCAAATTTGGCCTTGGAGCATGGAATGAAGCAGGGCAAAGGCTAATAGAGTTTTGCCAAGAGAACACACTAGTCATAGCAAACACCCTCTTCCAACAACACAAGAGAAGACTCTATACATGGACATCACCAGATGGTCAACATTGAAATCAGATTGATTATATTCTTTGCAGCCAAAGATGGAGAAGCTCTATACAGTTAGCAAAAACAAGACCAGGAGCTGACTGTGGCTCAGATCATGAACTCCTTATTGCCAAATTCAGACTTAAATTGAAGAAAGTAGGGAAAACCACTAGACCATTCAGATATGACCTAAATTAAATCCCTTATGATTATACAGTGGAAGTGAGAAATAGATTTAAGGGACTAGATCTGATAGACAGAGTGCCTGATGAACTCTGGACGGAGGTTCGTGACATTGTACAGGAGACAGGGACCAAGACCATCCCCATGGAAAAGAAATGCAAAAAAGCAAAATAGCTGTCTGGGGAGGCCTTACAAATAGCTGTGAAAAGAAGAGAAGCGAAAAGCAAAGGAGAAAAGGAAAGCTATAAGCATCTGAATGCAGAGTTCCAAAGAACAGCAAGGAGAGATAAGAAAGCCTTCCTCAGCGATCAATGCAAAGAAATAGAGGAAAACAACAGAATAGGAAAGACTAGAGATCTCTTTAGGAAAATTAGAGATACCAAGGGAACTCTGGATCTTACCTCTTTGCAAAACCATGTTGCCTCTGGCCTGAAATATGCAAAGAAGCACATTCTCAAGGCTTTGCCTTCCAGGCTTGCTCTTTCAAGGCCTAACAGTTTTCATTTATATAAAGAAAAGAAGTTGCACAATAGAGGATCACACTGGTCCTGTTGGAGGTTGACAGCAGACCTACTTGGACAGCTGCAAGAGCAAAGGATTATCACATCCCCTTCCTGGTCTGGTCCGCACCAAGACTTCTGCAACAACTAGCTACACCCCTGCCGCCTTTGAAGACCGAATTCTAACTCAGGGGTAAGATGGTTCCTTGGGACACTAGGTTACCATCTTCTCTGTCTGCTGGGTTTCCAAAAAAAGTCATTATACTTTGCCCCAACACCTCGTCTCTCGATTGAGTAGCCAGTCATGCGGCTGAGCAATACGGGGTTTGGACAAAAGGAGAGGCTGGTGAACTTATCCCCGACTTGTCCTGTCCCACCAAGCTGCTGGTCCAGCAGTGGTTGACTTCTGCCAAGGCCCCTCTGCAGCCCTGGAGGGTGAGCCCTCCTTGGGAACTCCACCCCCACTCTCACCTCCAAGCTCTGGAACCACAGGCCCTTCCCTGCCCCTTCAGACCGGGGTGGGGATGGCACCCCACCAACCCTCTTACCTGGGTGCCTCACTGTCATTTGTTGGTTCCGTGAAAACTACCCCCTCTTCTATAGAGTCCCTTTAAAAATGTCTTGCATTTCTGTGGTTTTTTTCCTGTTTCCATTCTAACCAATATACTTGCTCACCAAAATCTTGCCGTAAATGAATGGTACACCAGGACTAAACAGCTTCCTTGGCTTAAACTATGCCTCTCTTTTCATCTTAGCCTTTCTTCTAAGCGCAAACTGGAATATGAACCTCTCTAGAGAATCCCAGGGACGGGGGAGCCTGGTGGGCTTCCGTCTATGGGGTCACGCAGAGTCGGACACGACTGAAGTGACTTAGCAGCAGCAGCAGCAGAGCAAACCATGAACAATACGGCAATTTCCGTTAACCCAATGGTCTCAATCAACATTTCTGATTGTTAGAATGAGAAGTGGGGAGTGAGCCAGCATGCTGCTAACCATCTTCTAATGCCGGGACAGCCTCCCACAACAAAGAGTTATCCAGCCCCAAATATCACCAGTTCAGAGGCTGATTACTCCTCCTGCAGAATGACCCACAGCTGTGACTTTCCTCCTCTCTGAAATGCTCTCAGATGCCTATAACCACTGCTCTCAAGCCAGGCCACTGGCAGAAGTATGTTAAGTCCTGCCCCAGGCCACAGGTGCTTTGCACCAAGGCCTCAGAAGTGGAGCCCAGAATGCAGGTCACCTCCAAAGCTGATTGAGCCCCTTTGTAACTGTTGCCCAAAGCACCTGATATCACTGACAAGCTTCCTGACTCCCAATTAGGCAAAGATGCCCTCTCCTGAAAACACACTATAGTGTCTCAATCAATCACCTAATGCCAACCTTTCAGCAGGAATTTTCTTGTCTTGAGGCTATAAAAATTGGCTATTAACTCATGAAAATTGTTGGCTTTCCCTGGTCTGTCAGGAGGTTGGCCCACTGTGCTCACATTATCTCTGCCCACATTATCTCTGCTCTTTGTTCTTAATAAACTCATTCCCTTCTGAAATGCTCTATGTCTGGAAATTCTTTCCCAACCTGTGCTCACACTGACTCAGCAAAGAATGGGGGAAGGATTAGGGAGATGGTGACCTTCTCAGACAGGGCTGGGTGCTGGGCTGAGAGGTCCAAGAGTTAAGGTAAAAGTGACCTTTACCCCTAGGCTGAATTTTCCTTTCTTGAAGGGAGCTGATACTTTGGGGCTTACCAAGGAAAATAAAATGACTACATGGGGCAAAAGTCTGGAAAAATACACATCAAAATATTAATTGTAATTATGTCTCTGAGTGGTAGAATTTTTAGTAAATCACTGTGGTTACCTATATATTTTAAATTTTGCGGGACTTCCCTGGTGGTCCAGTGGTTAAGAATCCACCTTTCAATGCATGGGATGTAGGTTCGATCCCTGGTCAGGGAACCAAGATTCCACGTGCCACGTGGCAACTAAGCAACGAAGACCCAGCACAGTCCAAAAAAGTTAATAAAATAAATTTTGCTATAAAGGTTAGTTAACATTTATATAATTATTTAAAACTCTAAAAAGAAGCTATTATGCCATATTCACTGATTCCATCCCTCCCAGCCCCAGTTCCTCAAGTGCATAGAATTTCACATGGCAATATATCAGGGTGCTTTAATAACGAAAACCAGAAAATTGTCTTTAAAGCCAATTATAAGGAATGACTCTACTTCCTTCAAGGTCATTCATATTTGAGGAATGAATGAATGAAGTATTCTTTACTTTCAAATTGACATGTACTTATGCAACTGACCAAGTTTACTTTCCTAGAGGCAAATTTGAGACTCAGCACAAAAGCAATATAGACCTGCAAAGTCCTATATGGTAGCCACTGTAGGCTAATTTTGGAGAAGGCAATGGCAAGCCACTCCAGTACTCTTGCCTAGAAAATCCCATGGATGGTGGAGCCTCGTAGGCTGCAGTCCATGGGGTCACTACGATTTGGACATGACTGAGTGACTTCACTTTTACTTTTCACTTTCACACATTGGAGACGAAATGGCAACCCACTCCATTGTTCTGGCCTGGAGAATCCCAGGGATGGGAGAGCCTGGTGGGCTGCCGTCTATGGGGTCGCACAGAGTCGGACACGAATGAAGCGACTTAGCAGCAGCAGTAGGCTAATTTGCTTCAGTCATGTCTCTCTGCAACCCCATGGACTATAGCCCGCCATGCTCCTCTGTCCCTGAGATTCTCCAGACAAGAATACTGGAGTGGGTTGCCATTTCCTTCTCCAGGGAATCCTCCTGACCCAGGGATCGAACCTGTGTCTCCTGCATTGCAGGCAAATTCTTTACCGCTTGAGCCATCAGGGAAGCCCCAAGGTAGCCATTAGACACACACTACTTTTTTTAACTGAAGTATAGTAGATTTACAGTATGCCAATCTCTGCTGTAGAGCAAAGTGACTCAGTTATACACATATTAAATATTCTTTTTTAAATATTCTTTTCCATTATAGCTTATCCAGGAGATTGGATATAGTTCCCTGTGCTATACATTAGGACCTTGTTGTTTATCCATTCTAAATGTAAGATTTTGCATCCACCAACCCAAACTCCCAGTCCGTCTCTATCCCTTCCCCCTCTCCCCCTTGGCAACCACAAGTCTGTACTCTATGTCTGTGACTCTATTTCTGTTTTGTAGATAGGTTCATTTGTGCTATATTTTAGTTTCCACATATCAGTCATATCATATGGTATTTCTCATTCTGACTTACTTCACTCAGTATGATAATCTCTAGTTGCATGCCTGTTTCCTTTTTTGTGGCTGAGTTAATACTCCACTGTTTATATGTCTCTCATCTTATTTATCCATTCATCTGTCACTGGACATTTACGTTGTTTCCATGTTTGGCTGTTGTGAATAGTGCTAATATGAACATCGGGGGCACGTTTCTTTTAGAATTATAGTTTTCTCAGGTCCAGGAGTGGGATGGCTGGATCCTATGGTAATTCTATTTTTAGTTTTCTGAGGAGGAAATGGCAACCCACTCCAGTACTCTTGCTTGGAAAATCCCATGGACAGAGAAGCCTGGTAGACTACAGTCCATGGGATCGCAGAGTCGGACACGACTGAGCGACTTCACTTCACTTCACTTCACTTCCATACTGTTTAACACACACACTATTTAAACGTAAATTAATTAAATACAGAACATTTCCATTTTCACAGCAAGTTCACACTTTATTTTCCCCCTGGACTTACTTTCTCTCTCACATTATCTTTGCTCCCCATATCTGGTTACACTTATTTTCTGCTGACTTGCTACGCCTCTACATAATTTTGTTGCAAACCACCCTAGCTCCTTTGTGGGACAATTCAGGATATCAGTACTTCTAAATATTTGTGTCGAGATAACCTTGTTGTTGCTGGGAGCTCAGCCTTAGTTTTTCTAGAGTGCACTTAAATCATGTAATCCGCAGAACAACGTCTGAAATGCTAAGAGTTTTCAGTTTCCAAAGAGGAAAGCGCAGTTAAGTGACCTGCGGAGGATTCACACCAAGGAGCAGAACCCCAGGCCGGCGGGTCCCTGGAGTCCCAGCCGGCCGAGTTCTCACCCCGCTGGAGATGCCGAGCAGAGCCGCTCGCCCGAAACACTAGCTGAATACCTCTACATAAAAACCGAAACCATCACCATTTTACAAACGAAATAGGGGTGAAATGTTCTTAATACTCGGCCTTTGTTTATTTGACTCAGGCCCTCCCCAAGGAGCCCGTAGCGATCGCCTGCCAGCCGAGTCTCGCTTGCGCCCGCTCCCCGCCGGTCCGGGCGAGGTGGGCGGCCTGTGGCTGGTCAGGCGCTGGGTCTCCCGCGCGCCTCGGTTTTCAAGCTCCTTCTGGAGGGTTTCAGAAAAGCCTGACCCCGATCCCCCTCGCGCGCCTTACCTGACGCTGGGCACAAAGCTGAAGCTCTCCGAGCCACCTCCAGGCTCCGCGCCACCACCCGCCCTACGAACCCTGCAGGAGCGCGGCTGGGATTGGCTGCCGAGTCGGAGGGACGGGGAGAGGCGAGCGGAGGAAGGAGGAGAAACCCGGCGGGGTGGGGAGTGTGTGGGGAAGGGGTCCCGCCTACGCCTCCTCCCCGGAGGCGCAGCCCCAGCGCTCGGCTAGGTTACCCGAGCCGCAGGACTGGCTGTGAACTAGTCTAGGCGGCAGTCTTCAGCCCAGCTCCTGCCCTGTCCCTTGCGCCTTGCTTGGCGGCGCCAGTGGGCCGAGGGCGCGCATCTGCAGGGGAGCGGGTGGCCCTAGGCTCGTGCTCCAGACCCGCAGAGTGTCTGGGGCTGTGCACCGTGTGCCCCATCTCTAGTAGGGGGCATCGGAGCCCCTTCTCTGCCCCACTCCCGCCACGGGAACCCGCTGGATCCTTTTGGGGTTAGTAGCTCCGGTCCTGGTGGAACAACCAGGAAGGCATTTTTTCCTCCTGTGTGTATGTTGAAATACCTGTAACATAAAATTTCCATCTTAACCATTTTTTAAGTGTATCCATTCAGTGGTATCAAATACATTTACTTAGTTGTGCAAAAACACCACTATCCATAACAGTTTTCACCTTGTGAAACTGAAGCTCTATACCCATAAAACAATGACTCCTTGGTTATTTCTTGCCCTCAAGCCCTGGTAAGCACCATTCTACTTTCTATGTTTATGATTTTGACTGCTGTATCTCGTTTACGTGAAATCATACATTATGTATCTTTCTTTTTCTGACTGGCTTATTTCATTTAGCATAATGACCCCAAGAGTCATCCATGTTGTAACATATTGCACAATGTCCTTCTTTTTAAAGAGTGAACAATATTCCATTGAATGTATAATATATTTACATTTTGCTTATCTGTTCATCCACTGATGCACACGACTTGCTTTGTTGGGTTAATTATTACAAATAATGGTGCTATGAACATGCGTGTACAAATATCTCTTTGAGACCCTGCTTTCAATTCTTTGGGCTATATGCCCAGAAATGGAATTGCTGAACCATATAGTCATTCTATCTTTAATTATTTGAGGAAACACCAGTTTTCCATAGTGACTAAACCATTTTACATATTCACCAATTTTCACCATTTTCACCAATAATGCACAAAGTCCTAATTTCTCCATGTCGTTGCAAACACTCATATTCTGTTTGTTTGTTTGTTTCCGTAGTAGCTAGCCTAATGGATGTGAAGTGGTATCTCAATTCAGTTTTGATTTGCATTTCCCAAGACGCTTACTCCTTGGAAGGAAAGTTATGACCAACCTAGATACTATATTAAAAAGCAGAGACATTACTTTGCCAACGAAGGTCCATCTAGTCAAGGCTATGGTTTTTCCAGTGGTCATGTATGGATGTGAGAGTTGGACTGTGAAGAAAGCTGATCGCTGAAGAATTCATGCTTTCGAACTGTGGTGCTGGAGAAGACTCTTGAGAGTCCCTTGTACCGCAAGGAGATCCAACCAGTCCATTCTAAAGGAGAGCAGTCCTGGGTGTTCATTGGAAGGACTGATGCTAAAGCTGAAACTCCAATACTTTGGCCACCTCATGCGACAAGTTGACTCACTGGAAAAGACTCTGATGCTGGGAGGGATTGGGGGCGGGAGGAGAAGGGGACGACAGAGAATGAGATGGCTGGATGGCATCACCGACTTGATGGATGTGAGTTTGAGTGAACTCCGGGAGTTGGTGATGGACAGGGAGGCCTGGCGTGCTGTGATTCATGGGGTCGCAAAGAGTCAGACATGACTGAGCGACTGAACTGAACTGAATGATTTGGATCTCTTCTTTTGTTCATTTTGAATCAGGTTGTTTGGTTTTTGTTGTTGAGTTTTAGGAGTTCTCTATATATTCTGGGTATTAATGTTTTATCAGATATATGATTTGCAAATATTTTCTCCTGTTCTGTGGGTTGCCTTTTTACTCTTTTTACTTTTGATGCACAATTTGTCTTAATTTCATGAAGTCCAATTTGTCTATTTTTCCTTTTGTTACCTGTGTCTTTGGTGTCATATCCAAAAAAATCATTGCTAAATCCAACGTCATGAAATGTTTTCTTGTAGAAGTTTATGTCTTACATTTAGGTCCTTTATCCGTTTTTGGGTTAATTTTGTATATGTCAGGTAGGGGGTCCAACTTTATTCTTTTTCATTGTGGATATCCAGTTTTTCCAGCAATATTTACTGAACAGATTGTACTTTCCCCCATTGAATGGTGTTGACTCCCTTGTCAGAAATAATTTGACCACATTTGGGGGTTATTTTTGGATGCCCTATTCTATTCCATTGTTCAACATCTGTGTTTATGCTAATATCACACTTTTTTGATTAGTGTAGCTTTATGATAAGTTTTAAAATCAGGAAATCAGGGGTGAAGTCCTCCACTTTAGCTCTTTTTCAAGATTGTTTTGGCAATTTGGGGTCCTTTGAAATTCCACATGAATTTTAGGGTGTTTTTTTCTATTTCTGCAAAAAAAAATTGTTGAAATTTTCATATGGATTACTTTTGAATCTATAGATTAGTTGAATTTTATAGACATTTAGACAATATTGTCTTTTACTTCATGAACATGAAATGTACATCCATTTATTTATGTCTTCTTTAATTTCTTTCAGCATTGTTTTGTATTTTTCATTGTATGAGTCTTTCACCTCCTTACTTAATTCCTAAGTATTTTATTCTATTTGATGCTGTTATATTTAGAATTGTTTTTGTAATTTCTTTTCAGATAGTTCATTGTCGGTGTACAAAAATGCAACTAATTTTTGTGTGTTGGCTTTATGAGTTGCTACTTTGATGAAAATTTATTAGTTCTAGTAGTTTTTTTTTCCTTGATGGATTGGGGTTTTCTATATATTAGCTCATATCATCCATGAACACGTGCACTTTTACTTCTTTTATTCCAATTTGGATGACCTTTTTTTTTTTTTTTCTTACTTAATTGCACTGGCTAGAATTTCAGTATTGTATCGAGTAGAAGTGGCAAAAGTGGGTATTCTTGCCTTTTCTTTGTCTTATAGGAAAAGTTTTCAGTCTTTCACCATTGACTATGATGTTCACTGACAGTTTTTGATAAACGGCTTTTACTATGGTGAAGTAGTTTCATTTTACTCTAGTGTATTGAGTGTTTTTTATCATGAAAAGGTGTTGAATTTTGTCAAATGCTTTTTCTGCATCAATTGGAGCGATCATGTGTTTTTTCCACTTCATTCTATTGGTATGACTCGTTATATTGATTGATTTTCATATGTTGAACCATCCTTAGTTATGGTGAATAATCCTAATATGCTGCTGAATTATATTTCCTAGTATTTTGGTGAGCATTTCTCATCAATGTTTATAAGGGATATTGATCTGTAGTTTTTCTTTTTTAGGATGTCTTTGTCTGTCTTTGGTGTCAGGGTAATGTGAGCCTCATAGAATGAGGTTAGGGAATATTTCCTTCTCTTCATTTTTTTTTTTTCTGGAAAATTTGAGAAGGATTAGTATTCTTCTTCAAATGATAGCTTCACTGTGAAGCCATCAGGTCCGGGACTTTTATTTGTGGAAAGTTTTTATTACTGATTCAATCTCCTTACCGGTTGTAGCTACATTTCAAATTTTCTATTTCTTCATGAGTTAGTCTTGGTAGGTTCTGTGTTTCTAGAATTTGTCATTTCATGTAGGTTCTCCAATTTGTTGTTGTACAGTTGTTTATACTATTCTCTTACAATCCTTTTT